>NC_084568.2:18907500-19207500 GCF_033978685.3 Nerophis lumbriciformis
ATTTCAGAAAGTTAACCTTCAAACTGAACAATGATATCATTAAAGAACACATGAAATGCCTGTTTTGGGCCCTTTGGTTGCACAACGGTTAAAACTCACTAAATACACGACTCCTTCAAAGATTTAGGATCAACATTTGTCATAAAGTGACTATTAATTACTGGGTTTTTTTTACGTGTGATGAAGGAGGCTAACAAGCTTATAAATCAGCCAGCTGGACAACAGCGCCCCTAGTGTTTCAGTAAAGAATTGCATGTGTTTAAAAGAAACAAGATAATAGTTAGCATTAGAGCACAGCGAGATAGCACTAGATGTAGTATTTTTGTGATTTTTATACCCATGGAAGATCAAATGGGGAACAAATTAAAAACGTTTTTAAAATGATTAAATGTCAATTATAACAAACCAAATACATAAATATGTCCATTTATTTAATGTAAAATTACATTGATTTAATTTCAATATTTCACGATTGATTTCACAATATTCTTAATATATTTCTCGATGTACATAACCATTGCAAAAATGTATTTAAATTTTGTCCTCTGATCCTTAAATAGTTTATTCAATTTAACTTAAATGAGGACACTGGCTAAAATATGAACATGCTAACAGTGTAAATGCCAAGTATGCTGGCAACTACCGTATTTTTCGGAGTATAAGTCGCACCTGCCTAAAATGCATAATAAAGAAGGAAAAAAACATGTATAAGTCGCACTGGAGTATAAGTCGCATTTTTTGGGGAAATTTATTTGATAAAACCCAACACCAAGAATAGACATTTGAAAGGCAATTTAAAATAAAGAATAGTGAACAACAGGCTGAATAAGTGTACGTTATATGAGGCATAAATAACCAACTGAGAACGTGCCTGGTATGTTAACGTAACATATTATGGTAAGAGTCATTCAAATAACTATAACATATAGAACATGCTATACGTTTACCAAACAATCTGTCACTCCTAATCGCTAAATCCCATCAAATCTTATACGTCTAGTCTCTTACGTGAATGAGCTAAATAATATTATTTGATATTTTACGGTAATGTCTTAATAATTTCACACATAAGTCGCTCCTGAGTATAAATCGCACCCCCGGCCAAACTATGAAAAAAACTGCGACTTATAGTCCGAAAAATACGGTAGCTTAAGTGCTGAGAGTGTTAAGGCAGTACAAAGGAGAGATTTACATCACACCTAATTTTTACTGTTTTTTGTTGTTGTTTGTTTTAATGAGTAAAATGCTGTGCTAAATAGTTGTGAACGTGATAAGGAAGAGCTGTTGGGCTTTTATATCATGTCATGTAAATATATACAATTTAAGCTGATGACATTGGCTAAAATGCTACCGGAAAAATGCTAAGGCTCATTTGGTAAGCTATTTGGGAAAAACATGTCTTAGTTTTTATGTTATACCGTATATGAGGTACACGCAAATAGTTGTTAGTCATTTATCGAGTATAGCTCAACAATAATGAATTTGTTCTATTTTCAGAACACGTCAAGGGCCATTAAACACTAGTTGTATTCAAGTCATAAATAAATACTAGTTGTATTTACAGCGCTAAAAGAAGTCCATACATTCACAAAACGGACACATAGTTTAGTGTAAATTAACATTTTACTTCCAAAGCAGCATCATAATCTATTTAACCCTATTGTTTGGGTAATAAAAGAAGTAAAACACTCTCTGCCCTAACATGAAGTTTGTGATTCTGTTGCTCCTTGGTTGAAAACACTTATGTTACCATAACAATGTAGATTATATGATTACATTTTAAATATGTAACCCTTTCATGTGGACGCCAGCCAGTCTCACATTTACTAGCATCACTGACACAATTTAAAAAAATTTACACAGAAATAATCCTAATACGCAAATAAATGTCTGTGGCTGCTTTTGAACACATTTGAGACCATGTGATGTCAAAATAAGCTCATGTTGCACAGCTTTCATTACAACAATTCAACACAACTCTTCAATTAAACTGCAGAGGGGAAAATAATGTCTTTTTATAGAACACAATGTGTTCTTCGACAGCTAAAGAATGTTCTGGCTCAGTTAGCAGCGTTTTGCGCTCCCTCTGGAATGAGCGACATGAAAAAGGTGATGACAAACGACCAGGTGGAGGACAGGAAACCTGTTTGGGCGACGTTGACGTTTGGATCCTCCGCTCCTTCCTCTCCGCTGTCCCCTTCGTCGTCGTCGTCGTCTGTGCTGTCATCTCCTGCAGCGTCCTGTCCAGACCAGGGTGACAATTGTCAACAGGTAACACGTTTGCTGTTTGAAGAAAAACTAGTAATAGTACAACTACTTTTGAATATAACTAAACAATGCTATGTGGGTATAGTCTATTTCAGTGTTTTTCAACCACTGTGAGATTATCTAATTTCACCTATTTGGGTTAAAAATATTTTTTGCAAAGCAGTAATTATAGTCTGCTAATTATGTGTTGTTGTTGAGTGTCTGCGCTGTCTAGAGCTTGGCAGAGTAACCGTGTAATACTCTTCCATATCAGTAGGTGGCAGCCGGTAGCTAATTGCTTTGTAGATGTCGGAAACAGCGGGAGGCAGTATGCAGGTAAAAAGGTGTCTAATGCTTAAACCAAAACTAAACAAAAGGTGAGTGCCATTAAGAAAAGGCATTGAAGCTTAGGGAAGGCTATGCAGAATGAGACTAAAACTGAACTGGCTACAAAGTAAACAAAAACAGAATGCTGGAGGACAGCAAAGACTTACTGTGGAGCAAAGACGGCGTCCACAATGTACATCCGAACATGATATGACAATCAACAATGTCCCCACAAAGAAGGATACAAACAACTGAAATATTCTTGATTGCTAAAACAAAGTACATGCGGAATATATCGCTCAAAGGAAGACATGAAACTGCTACAGGAAAATACCAAAAATAAAATAAAAAGCCACCAAAAATAGGAGCGCAAGACAAGAACTAAAACACTACACACAGGAAAACAGCAAAAAACTCAAAATAAGTCAGGGAGTGATGTGACAGGTGGTGACAGTACACCTACTTTGAGACAAGAGCTATAGTGATGCATGGTTGGTTATGGTTTAAAGTCATATCCAACAATTGCGACAACAACTTTTTACTGTCAACCGAGTTTTGTTTTTTAATGATTTCTGCTGGTGGCGTGCCGCCGGATTTTTTCAACGCAAAAAATGTGCCTTCGCTCAAAAGGTTGAAAAAAACTGGTCTATTTAACATGCAGAAATTGCTAAAATGCTAAGATGATACAGTTAGCATACTAGCACCTATCTGTACATTACAAAGTACTATAGTCGTTTTACAGTTAGTTCACATAATGCCAAGTAGGTTTATACTCGATCAAATGACTAAAATATATGTCATGCTAATAGTTAGCATGAGTACAACTACAGTAGCTAGGTATTAAAATTGGTTAACCATATTTTTAGTGATGTTTTATTGTGAACAGTTCATGGAATTCAACATGCAAACAGTGTTTGTGCTAGGTCAAGGTCAAGGTTCAACTTTATTGTCCCCGCGGGGAAATTTGTCTTGGGCACAGTGCATCATTGCTTTCTTAACATACCCAAAAACAACAGAACAAAAACACAAGTACAGACACAACCACAACCAGACAACTAACATTTAAACATCAGAACATGGAGCTTGATAGACATAGGTGGCACTTTGATGTAGGCATACAATCTACAGTATGGAGATAAAGATAAAGTACCAGTGTGCATTGCACTAGAGCTCATGGATAAAGTGCTGTGTGCTAAAGTGCTTAGTTCTAAAGTGCTATGTGCTAAAGTGCTATGTGCTAAAAAAGTGCTAACCTATGTATTAACATTCTATTGCACATTGTTGGTCAGCTTAATGGAGGCTGGGACAAATGATAATTTAAGGCGGTTAGATTTGCATAGTGGGACCCGGAGTCTTCTCCCTGATGGCAGGGTTCCAAAATAAGGGAAGAGTGGCTGTTGTGAGTTGGAAATAATTTTCTTAGCTTTTTTCCTAACTGCCTGCTCATAGATGCTCTGTATAGGCTCATATTCTTTCCTCCCTACGATTTTCATTGCCGTTTTATGCATGCCGGCCAGTTTGCTTTTTAGCTTAACGGTTAGGTTGCCAAACCATGAGGTGATCCCGTATCTAATGATGCTCTCTACAATGGCACGGTAGAAAATCATCATGATGTGGCTGCTTACGCCGTACAATCTTAATCTTCGCAAAAAATATAGCCTCTGTTGCAGTCTATTGCACAGTTTGTCAATATGTGTCTTCCAGCAGAGAAGATGATCAATATGAACCCCTAAATATTTATATGAGGATACCTGGGTGATTTCCTGATTTTTGATGACCACTGGCTCATGGTCAGTCACTTTCCTCGGATCCAAAACCATTTCCTGTGTCTTGGTCACATTTAGAATAAGATGGTTGGTATCACACCACCTAATAAATAGGTCTATCTTGTCTTGGTACACAGAGGGGTCTGTATCCTTGTGTAGAAGGCTTAGGAGCACGGTATCGTCCGCAAATTTCACCATATAATTGTTAGGGTGCACAGTCCTACAATCATTGGTGTACAATGTAAACAGTGTTGGTGATACAACGCAACCCTGTGGGACGCCTGTGTTGCAGTGTTTGGTGTCTGACAGTGTTCTGTTGACCTTCACTTGCTGTGTTCTGTTTGTTAAAAAAAGAGTGGAACCATTTGATCAAGTTGGAGTTTACACCCATGTCTTTGAGCTTCTCCAAGAGTATGTGAATTTGCACTGTATTAAAAGCTGAGCTGAAATCAACAAATACAATTCTAGCATAAGCTTCTGTGTTCTCAAGGTGCTTGGAGATAAAGTGCAAGGTGCAAAGGATTGCATCATCAGTACTGCATTCCTGCTTGTACGCAAACTGGTACACATCTAAATTTGGCTTGACATCCTTCATGAGCAGTGACACAACACATTTTTCTAAACATTTCATAACAATCGAAGTGAGAGCTACGGGACGAAAGTCGTTGTTTACTGTGACACCGGGCTTTTTAGGCACTGGAGTTATAATTGACTTCTTCCACAGAGCTGGAACAGTGTGAGTGTTAAGTGACTGTTGGAATATTGGACACCATGCTGTAGTTAGTTCCTCTGCACAGCTTTTGAGCAAAAAAGCTGGGAGGCTGTCCTTGCCCGCACGTACTCTACTAAAGAGACGGCGGATGCTGGTCGGGTCGACTTCCAGGCAGCAAGTGTCATCAGTGTCTGGCAGGGACTGCAAAACACTGTCCCACTCCTGAGAGAAGTTTTGACGGTCGAATCTCAAATAAAAGTCATTTAGCTCATTTGATTTTTGCTGCTCATCCAGGGTGATGATTTGTTTCTTTGCAGGGTTCATATTAGTGACTGATTTCATTGTGTCCCAAAGTTTTTTTGTATTTGACATTTGGAGATTATGTTCCATTGTTTGCCTATGTTGTTCTCTTGCATTAGTGAGAAGTTGTTTGAGTTCTTTTTGGACAACTGACAGTCCTGCTCTGTCTTTACTTCTAAAGGCCTGCTTTTTCCTATTTATGCAGTCTTTTTTTTCTTTTGTTACATAGGCACTGCTACTGCTAGCATCTAGCTGTAGCAGTTTGATGAAGATTTTACATCATGGCAAGTTAAATAGCTAACAGCTAGCGAGCACTAAGTACAGAAAGTACTAAGCAAGATAAATGGTAAATGGGTTATACTTGTATAGCGCTTTTCTACCTTCAAGGTACTCAAAGCGCTTTGACACTAGTTCCACATTCACCCATTCACACACACACATTCACACACTGATGGCGGGAGCTGCCATGCAAGGCGCTAACCACGACCCATCAGGAGCAAGGGTGAAGTGTTTCGCTCAAGGACACAACGGACGTGACAATGTTGGTAGAAGGTGGGGATCAAACCAGGAACCCTCAGGTTGCTGGCACGGCTACTCTCCGTAAAAAATTGAAATGCGCCTCCTTTGGCCATAATTAATTAAAATAAATAAATAAATATGTATATAGAGACATACTGTAATAACTTGAAGTAAATAATCAAGATTAAAAAACAATTACGAACAACAAAATAAAACATTAACTAAAAGCAGTCTTTTTCTCACAATGTGTCGACTTTTTTCTTATAAAGTCGGGAACAATATCTCATATTCTTTGTTTCTGTAATATTGCAATATTTTCTCGTATTTTTATGTAAAATTTTTACTTTTTAATGCAAAATGGTGACAATTGTCATATAAAATTCGGACTTTTATCACAAGATTGCCATTTTTTTGTTATTGTAAAATAGTGACGTATTTTGAGTAAAATTATGACTTTTGTCATAATTTTGCCGAGTAAAATTCTGATTATTATTATATTGCCAACATTTTTAAGTTTTCTTATAAAATTGTGACTTTTGTCGAGTAACATGTTGACTTTTTTCATAAAATTGCCAAAATGTTAAGCTTTTCTTGTAAAATTGTGAAAATTCCAACTTTTTATCATAATATTGCACAAATGTTCAGTTTTTCTTGTATAATTTTGACTTGCGTTGAGTAAAATTACGACTTTTATTATAATACTGCCAAAAGTCTAACTTTTTCTTGTGAAATTCCAACTCATTTTTCACAACAAGCTTTTTTATATTTGCATAGTTTGTATATATGATTAATGTTGTAAATACAAATCTTGATATATCTAGAAAGGGTGGTCCTACAGAGGTAGGCATTTTTCTCAGGTCTCAAGAAGGTAACAAATACAATAGTGTGTGTGTGTGTGTGTGTGTGTGTGTGTGTGTGTGTGTGTGTGTGTGTGTGAGAGACCTGATGGCGACACAGCTAAAATGTACGTCTACAGGAGGACAACATGGACGCAGCATTGGGAGGAACCCTGGTTGGTTGCGTGATCGATGGTGATTTTATATCATCTTATGTAAATATATGCACTTTAACTTGGTGACAGTGGCTAAAATGCCACCATGCAACAAGGGATTAAGTACTGAATTTGATACTCTTATAGGCAGCAACCAAATTCCGTCGATACTACCAGGTATAAATTCAAGTAAAATCCAACGTTTCTGTGTTCCAATACCTTGTTTGCAGACTAAACACCGGCTGAAAGAAACAATCCCTCGAAGTAATGTAGCAATTTTCAACACCAACAGGGCAAGTGTGCTTTCAATAAAACATTTAAATGTAAAGTTAGGCTCCACTCTTCCAAAATGCAATAGCTTGATGCTAATTTGTATTGGATTTACCAAAGATTGGCTACTATTAGCATTAGCGATTTTACATGCCGATTTTCAACACTAAATGTGGTAGTGGAAATGACAACCAAGAGGAATGTTACATTCAAACAGCTGTTGTGTAATAAGGCCAACACTTACAGTATAAACACTTTGTGGGCCACAACATAACACATTCAGCTTCATGGAAAAAGCTAGTTCCTAGTTAGACAACATACAGTAGATAACCAACACAGTACTGCCATCTAATGTCTTGGAAGTGCAACTGCATTGCAAATGAGACTCAAGTGTACACTGCAAAAAGTCAGTGTTCAAAAACAAGAAAAAAAATATACAAAAATTAGAGGTATTTTATTTGAACTAAGCAAAATGATCTGCCAATAGAACAAAAACATTTGGCTTGTCAAGACTTTCCAAAACAAGTAAAATTAGCTAACCTCAATGAACCCAAAAATACCTTAAAATAAGTACAGTATATTCTCACTAATAACAACTGTACTACTATATGAGTACGTATTTTCTATTGTTTTATTGAAAATAAAACAGCAAAGTCCATTTGGCTGTCATCTGTTTTTATTATGAGACACAATTGTGTCAAAGTCATGATTTTTTTTCTTTACATGCTTGAAATAAATTATTACTTTAAAAAAGTAGTTTTATACTTGTGAGTGTAGATGACACAGCTTTGCAACAGTTGATATTCTAGTTTCAAGCATGTAATATCTTACTGAGATTATTTAGGACCAAAACCCTTAAAACAAGCAAAACACTAACATAAAATCTGCTTAGTGAGAAGAATTATCTTAGACAGAAAATAAGCAAATATCACCCTTATTTGAGATATTTAAACTTACTTAGATTTCACTTTTTGCAGTGTAGTCAGAAAAACAAGACATGACAACTGGACAACACAGTTATCATAATTAGCTCAACAATTAACATTTATCAACACACACCAGAAATTGGTACCGTATCGGTTCAAATGGGAACGTACGGTACCCATCCCTACATGCAACACATTAAATGTGTATGCTGACAAAAAGTATGCTAGCACCAAAAGTATCAAACTTACTAAGGTTTTATTCCAAAATTAATTTATATTGCGCCATGTGTGATGCAGCATATGCTTTTTAACAAGAGGATAATGGCAAAAATGCTAACAGCTAGCCTTCCGTCACCTAGCTATAAAACACTGAGAAGTGCTGAGGCGATGTAGGGATCTTACGTCATGCCAAGTAGGTTTATAGTAAGTCAAACAAATACATTATTTAATATGCTAACAGTTAGCTATTTACCACCATGTATCAAAAGTGGTAAGGATGATTTTTTTAAGTGTTAAGGCAGTTTGATAAAGATTTTACATCATGTCAAATAGGTGTACACCATTTCAAGTAAGTGAAGGCTAATATGCTAACAACTTAGATAGCACTTATTACCGAAAGTGCTTAGTCAGATCTATGACGATTTATGTCGTATGTTTGTATAATGTCTGGTAATGCATGTATTCTTTGTATTTTAATTTTGTATGCTCCTATATGGACCCCAGGAAGACTAGCAGTCGCCTTGGCGTCAGCTAATGGGGATCCATTCAATAAACAATAACGATTTATGTCATTTCATGTAAATATATGCAATTTAGCCTGATCACAGTGGCGGAAATGCTACCATGCTATAATAGGAACTGAAAAAATGTATGCTAGCACCAAAGGAGCAAACTTGCTAAGGCATGTTCTATAATGAATGCCATGTTGGTATAGAATATGCTATAATGGCAAATGCCAACATGCTAACAGTTCGCATGCTAGCCCTTACCAAGATCACACTCAGTCCTGAAAGTGCTAAAACAGATTGGTCATGCCTTGTAGGTTTCTTTGTCAAATGAGTAAAATGGCGAAAATGTGACCATGCTAACACACTAAAGTTGTAGAACTAGAACCTGAGAAAAGTATGCTAGCACCAAAGTATCAAATTTACAAAGGTTTGTTCCATAATGAATTTCTATCACGCCATGTTGATACGGTATATGCTATTTAACATGAGAATAAGGGCAAATATGCTAACAATTAGCATTTTAGCACCTTGCTATACTTAATTAAGTACCAGAAGTGCTGAGGCAGTCCTATAGGGGTCATGCATCATACCAAGTAAGGTCAAACAACGAAAATATCTAATATGCTAAGGGTTAGCATCAGAACACTTTGCTATTTGTGCTATAATGTTATATGTGTATATGTATATCAGTGACGTGCGGTGAGGTTCATGGCTGGTGAGGCACTGACTTCATCACAGTCAAATTTACAAACATATGAACCCTAAAGAGTATCTTATTCACCATTTGATTGGCAGCAGTTAACGGGTTATGTTTAAAAGCTCATACCAGCATTCTTCCCTGCTTGGCACTCAGCATCAAGGGTTGGAATTGGGGGTTAAATCACCAAAAATGATTCCCGGGCGCGGCGCCGCTGCTGCCCACTGCTCCCCACTGCTCCCCTCACCTCCCAGGGGGTGATCAAGGGGATGGATCAAATGCAGACGACAAATTTCATTACACCTAGTGTGTGTGTGACAATCATTGGTACTTTAACTTAACTTTACACATACAAACTGTAGCACACAAAAAAGCACATTTAATTAAAAAAACGTTATTATGGTCTTACCTTTACTTATAAATTAAGTCCATGCGCAGCAACTAAAGCCCTCACTTAAACTTTCCACGTGCAAGATTGAATCTATTTAAAAAAGTGTAACCGAGGGTTTATAAATGTCGCCTATACTGTATGAAACTACAAAATAACAAACACGGAGGCTCCAGTTTACACGAGGACCACTTTATTTACCTTCTTTCAAAAACCTCCGCAACGTGTCATCACTTCCGCTCTTAGCGCCTTCAAAATAAGAGCTCAAGGCATATACTGTATAACAGCGCATAACAGGAACTTAACATCACAAAGAGGAAAGCCCATGAAAATAGGTTACAAATGTTATTTAATAAGAAGCCAAAAAGTGCAAAAACAATGTTCGTGTTAGAGAAGTTGTGAATTAGATATACCTGCAGTCAGCAGGTGTACCTAATGTTGTGGCCCTGCAGTCATTCACAACTCCTCCAACACGAACATTATTGTTTTTGCACTTTTTGGCTTCTTATGAAATAACTTTTTTAAATAGATTCAATCTTGCACGTGGAAAGTTTAAGTGTGGGCTTTAGTTGATATAACAATTCTACGGCGGGGGTGCAGGAGGCGGATTACTGCAGCCTCAGCCAGTGCGTCTTTTGCAGCCGTTTTATGATCGCTCAGCACAAGAAATACGTTAAACACATACAGTTGTTGACAAAATACACTGTACATTATATACCTCAGCTAACTAAACTATGGAAATGTATAATATAATTCATATAGCAATACAGTCTCACTGCACAGCAGGCCAGCAGTTAGCCGAGTCCGGAATCCATGTTGAGGCACTGAGTGACGTGCCTCAACTGGCTGCTGTTCACCGCACCGTCTCTTCTCAGTATTTGAACGGCAAATGTGAAAATTCAGCGATTTTGAATAAAAATAATCTAAAACTGGTGAAGTAAAATGGAAAATAACTTTATAGTATAATCACTGGATACATATAACAATTTATTAATTTTTTTTTCTTTTTACATTTTTTTTCTTTCCATGATGGCAGGTGAGGCGCCGCCTCACCTGCCTCTAGTGACTGCACGTCACTGATGTATATATATGCATATGTATGGATATATGCATGTATGTGGATATATACATATATATATATATATATATATATATATATATACATACATATATACATATATATATATATATATATATATATACACATATATATACATACATACATATATATATACATACATATATATATATATATATATATATATATATATATATACACATATATATATATATACATACATATATATATATATATATATATATACACATATATATATATATACATACATATATATATATATATACATATATATATACATACATATATATATATATATATATATATATACACATATATATATATATACATACATATATATATATATATATACATATATATATACATACATATATATATATATATATATATATATATATATACACATATATATATATATACATACATATATATATATATATATATATATATATATATATATATATATATATATATATATATATCTTACTTTTTTTTACTATTTATATTACTACATTATTGTGTATGCACCTTAGGGGATCTGCTCCAATTTCGTTGTTCTTTGAACCTGTTCACTGTAATAATGACGAATAAAACTCTATTTTATTCTATTCTATTCTATTTAGCACTATGTAACGAAAGGGGTAAGGAAGATTTTTGGTGATTTCCCTTTATGAATACAGTTTATGCAATTAAAACATGAAAACACTAGCTAAAATGCAAATATGCTAACAGTGGTTATGTTCGCACCAAAGTACTAAACATGCTAAGGAAGTTTCTATCGTGAATTTACATCCCGTCATGTTGATATAGGATATGCTATTTAACATGAGGATAATGGCTAAAATGCTAACATTTAGCATGCTAGCCCTCAAACTCACACTCAGTACTGAAAACGTAAAGGCAGATTAGTCATGCCATGTAGGTTTCTACTTCCAATGAGTAAAATTGCTAAAATGCTAATGTCTAGCAAAGTAGCACTCAATGAGCTAACCATTTTGACGTGGAAATGGTTTCAATCAGTTGAGATGTGAACCTACCAAACTTACACATGTTCCTCTGGTTGTTTACTTGACAGTCTTAGCTACCTTGTTTAGAACTAACTGATTTGAAGACATGACTTATGTTTACTTAAATCCATCAGTTGTTAACAATAATAACCAAGCAAACAAACCGTTTCGTGGGGGTCGTTCTCCTGGAGGTCCGCCTCCATCTCTTCTTGGTTGGCGCCATCTCCAGGAAGCTGGAGTTCATTTTCGAAGTTGAAGGGAAACCAGCCCGGCTGGTTTCCCTGCCTACGAGACAAAATTGTAATAATGAACATGTAATAAAAACATTTAAAAAAATTTGCACAAGAAGTCTTTTACAAAACCCAAAACCAGTGAAGTTGGCACGTTGTGTAAATCGTAAATAAAAACAGAATGCAATGATTTGCAAATTCTTTTCAACTTATATTCAATTTAATCAACTGCAAAGACAAGATACTTAACGTTCGAACTGGAAAACGTTTGTTATTTTTTGCAAATATTAGCTCATTTGGAATGTGATGCCTGCAACATGTTTCAATGTTCAGAGAATCTGGAGAAATCACTGTACGTAAACGGCTAAGCCTGTGACCTTCAATCCCTCAGGCGGTACTGCATCAAAAAGAGACATCAGTGTGTAAAGGATATCACCACATGGGCTCAGGAACACTTTAGAAAACCACTGTCAGTAACTACAGTTTGTCGCTACATCTGTAAGTGCAAGTTAAAACTCTACTATGCAAAGCCAAAGCCATTTATCAACAACACCCAGAAACGCCGCCGGCTTTGCTGGGCCCGAGCCCATCTAAGATGGACTGATGCAAAGTGGAAAAGTGTTCTGTGGTCTGACGAGTCCACATTTCAAATAGTTTTTGGAAACTGTGTATGTCGTGTCCACACAAAATAACCATCCGGATTGTTCTAGGCGCAAAGTTCAAAAGCCAGCATTTGTGATGGTATGGGGGTGTATTAGTGCCCAAGGCATGGGTAACTTACACATCTGTGAAGGCATCATTAATGCTGAAAGGTACATACAGGTTTTGGAGCAACATATGTTGCCATCCAAGCAACATTATCATGGACACCCCTGCTTATTTCAGCAAGACAATGCCAAGCCATGTGTTACAACAGCGTGGCTTCGTAGTAAAAGAGTGCGGGTACCAGACTGGCCTGCCTGTAGTCCAGACCTGTCTCCCATTGAAAATGTGTGGCGCATTATGAAGCCTAAAATACGACAACGTAGACCCCGGGCTGTTGAACAACTTAAGCTGTACATCAAGCAAGAATGGGAAATAATTCCACCTGAAAAGCTTCAAAAATTGGTCTCCTCAGTAAACGTTTACTGAGTGCTGTTAAAGGGAAAGGCCATGTAACACAGTGGTAAAAATGCCCCTGTGCAAACTTTTTTGTAATGTGTTGCTGCCATTAAATTCGAAGTTAATGATTATTTGCAAAAAAAACCATTACGTTTCTCAGTTCGAACATTAAATATCTTGTCTTTGCAGTCTATTCAATTGAATATAAGTTGAAAAGGATTTGTAAATCATTGTATTCTGTTTTTATTTACGATTTACACAACGTCCCAACTTCACTGATTTTGGGTTTTGTACAGTATGATTTACTGCAGTGATTAATGTGTTTGTATTTTGATAGAACAAATGCAATGATTGCTTTTCAGAGCAAGATGTTACTGGTAGAACAAGTAAAAAAACATCTTGGCGGCTAGCATTCATCCATAAAAACATGAAGAAGTTACTGATGGTGTGTTTGACGGGGAAGCAGCTGGAAGGAGATACTGTAGAAGTCCAATCTCCAAAGTAAATACTGTACATTAATATTACATTACTTCATAAAACTACTGTATTTGTACTACATTCTATTGCAGGGCTGGCCAAACATGCAGCTCCTTGCCCTGTTTCATGCCGCTCTTACGAATCGACATCAAGGTTTTAACTAGTGCGATAAATAACTGGCTGAGGTTTTTGTTTTTCCCCCCGCCGTCACCGGCATTTGATTGACAGCCATGTTCGCCAATCAGAATTGTTGAGCCTCACGTTTGTTCGTCTCTCGCTTCAAACAGAGAGAACGAGGTCTCACTCTTCGCATCGTTCTCAGTAACTGAGCGAGTTTATTTACAGTAAAAGTAACTGAACGCAGTGAGCCCTTTTTTTCCAATTGTTCACAATATTTGTCTCGGTGGGCTGGAAGCGGGACTTCTAGTTTTACACAAACACACAGGAAGCACAGACAGCCTCCCTACTCGCCAGTGAAAAGTGCTGCAAAGTAACAAAAAGTAGGAGGAAAAAAAATATGACTACAAAGCCAAAATGTCTCGTGTTAATATTTAATCTTCAAATTAAATGAGAAATATAACACGGACGAATCAGCGAGCATGCGGCGATCACGCGATGGCAACAAAAGAGACAACCCGACCTAGTTTTTCCAATTGGGAAAAATGCACCTTAAGATGTTCAATATTTATTTAGGTTACATTTTTGCTTACAGAAATGAGAGTCCAGTTTTTTTTGTTTATTTATTTAGGATAACAAAGTTATTTACCTTCTAATTACAGTACAATGGTAAACAATTCTACAGTAATGAGAAAAAAGTGTATATTATTTGAAATGGTTACCGTATTTTTCGGACTATAAGTCGCAGTTTTTTTCGTAGTTTGGCCGGGGGAGTGACTTATATTCAGGAGCGACTTATGTGTGAAATTATTAACACATTACCGTAAAATATCAAATCATATTATTTAGCTCATTCTCGTAAGAGACTAGATGTATAAGATTTCATCGGATTTAGCGATTAGGAGTGACAGATAGTTTGGTAAACGTATAGCATGTTCTATATGTTATAGTTATTTGAATGACTCTTACCATAATATGTTACGTTAACATACCAGGCACGTTCTCAGTTGGTTATTTATGCGTCATATAACGTACACTTATTCAGCCTGTTGTTCACTATTCTTTATTTATTTTAAATTGCCTTTCAAATGTCTATTCTTGGTGTTGGGTTTTATCAAACACATTTCCCCCAAAAATGCGACTTATACTCCAATGCGACTTATATATGTTTTTTTCCTTCTTTATTATGCATTTTTGGCCGGTGCGACTTATACTCCGCAGCGGCTTATACTCCGAAAAATACGGTACTTGCATTATTATTGTACATTATGATTACATTATAATCACTGTTTATTTATCGGTTATTTTTTCAGTTTAAGAGTATGATTTATTGTTGACAAAAGCCTTCAGTCTGTCTGCATAAACCCAAATATTTTTTGAGTAAATAATTGGATATTGTTCTAATGTGTGGCACCGTAAGACACGAATATGTTCACAGGTCAAAACACAGGTGTCAAACTCAAGGCCCGGGGGCCGGTTCTGGCCCGCTACATCATTCTATGTGGCCCGCGAAAACCTGGCAAAAATGGGTTCCAATAAAATACTTATTTTAATTTTTTTACTAAATGCATTCTTTCTTTCAATTTTGACAGAAAAATAATTCATATTTTAAACTTTAATATTATCTAATCATGCCAATTATATTATTATATACTGTATTGCAAAACTATTTTTGTGAGATAAAAACAAATAGTTAAATATCTGCTTGTCATCTTTATTTATGATTTTATATATTTGCAGCTTATATTCCGATGCGGCTAAAGTACGTAAAAATATTTATTTCTTCTAAAATTTGTTGGGTGTGGCTTAAATACCGGTGCATTCTTTAGCATGGAAAATACGGTAGTTAAGAGTTTTTTTGTTTAAAGTTATTTCTACAATATGTTGCATATCATACAAAAACGACCCACGGGCAGCAAATGGCCCCTGGGCCACACTTTGGACCACAGTGAAGTGGTCAACTTTGTTAACAACCACGACTCTAATCGACCATTTAGCTTGTTAGCTTCCCTTGCTGGAGCGAACCATGGTAATTAAAAAGAGAGGGGTTGTCTTATTGCGGCTGGAACATAATGATGCATTACAATAGTTATTTTTGGCATTCCTCTGTCCTAAGGTGGGCTGTTTTCCCTGTGATTGGTCTGAAGAGTCCAGATTGACCATAAATTCTCCAACATGACAACATTACTCACAGGTAAAGCACCAACATGGCCGTCATCACCAAGAGAAAGTGGCTGAAGGAGGAGTAGAAGTACACTATACTAAGTAAGATGGCGGTCCGCGAGAACGTGTACACCCAGTCCAGCCAATCCTGGTTTAGCTCCTCCTCATTCACCATCTCCCCTCCTTGGGCGTTCATCTCCACTTCCGGGTTGCCGCGGCGATTTGCTTGAGCCTGCCGGCTCTGCGGGACCGAGGAAGTCCTCGGCAGGTCTGGACTAAGGTTTGGTGAGGAGGTTGCGAGTGACTGACTGATGAGAGGAAAGATGGAGAGACGTCAAGGTTAGAAGTCAATTCTACAGTAGCTCTGGGGGTTTTACAACATTTAAGAGGCATACTAGTGCATGTAATGTTGTCGAGCATACAGCTGCTGCCACCACATTAGCGTCATGTGGTTGTAATAGGTCGTCACATTTGTGGGAGGGGTCGACGTTGCAGAGAGTTGACTCCAGCTAGAAAAGATGCCACAAAAAGATAATTGGAACACATTTCAAATGCTATTATTTTGTTTTTCTTTTGCTAACCTAGCATGATAGCCTGCTTAAAATAGACTGTTGCTAACGTTTCTTTTAAACATCTTGCACTCAACTTTAAAAAAAATCAAAAATCAAATAATTTTCTAAATGAAATGTCTTTAGTTGCATTTGTTTACTTTTATGTAACAATAACCATTATTCATCATATGTTAAATTATGTTTGTGTCCAGTGTGTGATTGTTTCAATGCCATGTTGTATTATGCGGAATGGTTGCCAGAGCAGATGTTTATCAACCAACTCATTGAATTAACGGTCTTTTAATAGACCAATAAGCTTATTTCTAATTGATCAAAATATTGAAAGTATCAATACCAAGGTAGTAGGGCATTAGGGGTGTCCCGAGAAAACTTTTCCCACTAATATTGGAGCTTTGCGTATTTGATGATACTGATATTGATCCGATACAATATCAGCACGAATCATACATACTTTTATTATTTTGTAGTATGATTGTTAGAAAAGGCTTGATCAAGTACAATTACTTATAAAGAAAACAATGGTAGGTATGAAAAACAGTTACCAAATTATTAACAGTCCTGAATGGACTGCATATGGCTGTGTTTAAGTTAAAGCGGCGAGGCAATTGTTTCTTTAGGTGACAACTAGTGGTCACAATAATTCATTAGGTTAAGCTCATGATGCAGTAAGTTGAATGATGCAAACACGGTTGTTACTGAATACATTCTAAGAGGCTTCTGCCTTAGAAACTTTGTATGTGTAAGTAATATGCAACTATAATTATTTGATACCTGTTTATAATGACAAATGTGTTTTAGCCTTCAATATTGTTCATTTAAGGGTAAACATTACGAATGTCTGGCTTGTGTGCTATTGTGTGCTTAGCTGTTGTGTAGCTGCTAGCTCCTAGTAGCCTATAGCCAACCATGTTTACCTTGTGTGAATGTTTCACTGAAATACAAGAAAAGACTAACTTTGTGTGCTTATTGAAAAACATTTAGCTCTAAACTGGCGCTGCAGGATTGCTTGTATCGGAGCGCTTATACCAGAGTTAAATGCAAGCAAATATAATCTGAAACTTGTTTTTTTCCCCTGCTGATGTCGGACCAATATCCCATATCAATATCGGATTGGGACACCACCAGTAGGCATTAGTATCGGATTAATACCAGTGTGATTAAATCAAATTTTTTTAAGTTTCTTTCTGGTTATTTCTTAAATACCAGGGTTCTTTGTTGTGTTGCTCATATTGTAACATTGTTGATATTTCTACATTAATATACAGAAGATGCCTGCTATTAAAACGGGTTAAGTTCCCGAGATGCCCAATGGTGTCAAAAACTGCAGAACAATGGACACACCCATAAAGAGTCCTAAGAATACCTATTTTAATACTAAACCAGTGGTTCTTAAACTTTGTTCACCAAGTTCTACCTCAGAAAACACTTGCCTGTCCAAGTACCACCATAATGACCAACCTTAAAATACAGTAGCATAGTAGGCTTAAATATCTATCAAAATGAGCAAAAGGTTTTATTTAACAAATATATTTAATATTTTTGGCCACTGTAACATTACACACCAGTTTGAACAGTAAGAAAGTGTTTGAATATGTAAATAAGTGATTATTTGGCGTACCACAAGATAGCACCTGCGTAACACTAGTGGTACACGTACCACAGATTGAGAATCCCTTCTCTAAACTCTATAATAATATAATATTGGTATCGGGACAACCCTAGTTTATACTTACTAAACCGTCTCGTATGATGTCTGTAGGAGCGCTAGCGTCGTTAGCATTAGCTAATATGCTAGCACATTTACGAGTGTCTGTGTTAGTATTATTAACTTACAACGGCATTCTGTTTATATTGTTTCAATTTCACAAATTCCTCAGTAAAATCACCAAGACATCACTGTGGAGTTATTTGGTCTGTTTAGCTGATTGCGGAGCATTTTGACTGTTTTACAAATTAAGAAAAACAATTACAGGCATACAGTGTAAAGTATTGTAAAAAAAAAAAAAAAAAAAAAAAAAAAAAAAAAAAATTGCAGTCAGACAACATGACTTCTTGTCAAAGCTTCTTCTGGTCCTGGAAAATGTGGCATGAATTGACTTAAGAGTCTAGATTATTTAGCTATGTTAGAACACATTCCAATTGGCTAGTAGTAATTCAATTGGCATAATAATTTATGTCGTTTCAGTTTTTGGTTTGTGCCAAAAACATTCATTTCGGTGCACCCAAAATGAATTACATACTGCATCGGATCCGCAGCAACACAAGCGCACTCGGTGGAATTTAGAAATCAGTTATTTGTAAAATGGTTTATTTCCATAATGTTCAACGCGTTTGTTTATCATGGCAACTTGTGTATAGTGGCCACTTTTGCTGTCTCCCTTGAGTGGTCTCTATAGGTTTGACTGAATTTTGTACCCCTAAAGTTTAAGACCTTTCTACAGGTTCGTTACATCAATATTGTGGTAGCTGATTTTACACCCTCAGTATACATTTAATAAAATCCTATACTGTACCTGTGAATAAACTGTTGATGCAACTGGTGGTAAGGAAAATATCCATCTTGTTGTCTGAGTCCGTCACTGCTGTCCTCTGATTGGCCGGGGAAAGAAGGACTAGCAGTTGGAGCGACCTGTCAACAGGGAAGGGGTGTAGTATTTAGCATTTGTTTATGGTTGAGTAGGCTTTCTTTTAGGGCCATGCGATATATAGAATGTACTCGATATATCGCGGGTTTGTCTCTGTGCGATATAGAAAATGACTATATCGTGATATTCGAGTATACGTTCTCACGCAGTTGCTTTTAGCTGCGGGCATTACACTTCAGACTCTTTTCACTCTTTCTTGTCTCTCCTCCTCACAGAGACATAAAACATGCGCACCTTCTTACATACGTCACATACATACGTGCAACGTCAGACGCCCTCGCGGAGCAGAGAGGTAGCAGCATGGTAACATTAGCTGTGATGCTAGCGGAGTGGTAATACGAGAGAAAGAAGGTGCGAATCTGGTAACAAATGAAGGAAGAATTAATTTCCAAGAAAAACAGCACAGGGTCCATCGTCTGGCGGTGGTTTGGCTTCAAGCGGGAAGATGTCGAACAAGTATGCGGCAAAAGCGTTGTTACAAAAAGTAGCACCTACTGCTAATTTGTAGCATCATTTGAAAAGTCACCCGCTGGAGAATGAAGAGTGCTTGAAACTCCGCATGTCAACATCTCCGTTCGGTGCCATACCCACAAAATGCCGAAGCAACCATTTCCACATCAACACCGTATGAAAAAAATAGTCAACAACAGAAGGAGATAACATCCGCAGTAACCTACCACATAGCGACGGACATACACTATTTGATTTCCTATTATGCAGCTCATTTTTATTTGACAGTTATGGAAATATCTTGTGTGACATCATGCACAAAAGTGCACTTTATTTGTTTTAAACTATTGTAGTTGCATTCTGTACAAAAAGTGCACTTTAATTTAGCGTTGTTTTGATATGTCATCTTCGTGACATCATGCACAAAAGTGCACTAATAGCTTGTTTTAAAATGTATGACAATCTTGCACTTTCTGTTTTGAAATGACATGAATGTTTGTGCCACTGCTTAATAACTGTTTAATAAATACAGTTTTGGTAAATTGACTTAGTTGTGGTTTCCCTCTCTGCATGAAAGTTTAAAATGAGCCTATATTAATGCAGTTTGAACAAGAATGTTTTAATGTAGACATCATACTGCTGTGAATATATGTATCAAGTGTTAATTCAAGGCTAAGGCAAAATATCGAGATATATATCGTGTATCGTGACATGGCTTAAAAATATTTGAGCTATTAATAAAAGGCCATATCGCCCAGCCCTACTTTGTTTCGACATCCACTTGGGGCACGGCAGATTACAGCATGAGGGTGGATGATGACATGGATTATAGGCGATGATGAAATGATGGAAAACACTTTTTTTTTTTACTCACTGCAGGTCCAGTTGCATTCTCCTGAGGCTTGTTAATGTGTCTACGGGCAGGGCCTGGGGAGCTGGGAGGAGTCGGTGACGGGCAGACCAAGTGAAGCATGTGGTACTCATCCTGCTGTACAAGTGATTACAACTGAGTATTAGATTTGCAGAAAATTCTAATTATTTGTTTGTCTCGTTGCTCATCGTAGTAATTCCAGTATTGAACCAACTGACTATGATTCACAAAGATCATACAACAAAGTTGAAAAGTCGATGAGGTTTAAAGGATTCACTTCATTTTAGTGCCACTCTTTCCAAAAGAGTGACCACCAGTTTTAACAATAGAAAAAGAACATGAAATTCAAAGCATGGCGACTCAAGTGTGTTCCATTGTGAATATGGATGTAACGATATACGGTATTAAGGATAACTGCGGTAAAATATTTACAGTTGTACTGATTTGAATTAAATTCATCAAAAACCCACATTATAATAAACTCACAGACAAACTGGTGCAACCTTGTTATCTTAAATGCTGACATGAAAACAAGAGACATTAACATCTTTCCCCAATGACAAACGACATATCCTAATATAAACATATATAAACACATCCTGTTTGAGCAACTGAGATGTTTAACTGTGCACACTGAACCTACAACCTGTGCTATGTGATCGAAATATACCGTACATTACGGACTGTAAGCCGCTACTTTTTTACTATACTTTGAACCCTGCGGCTTATAAAACGGAGCAGCAAATGTATGGATTTTTTTTGGCTGATAGCCATAATAAAAATAATTTTATATATATATATATATATTAAAAAAAAGCAAAAACACTAAGGATGTTTTATTGTTTGTGCTATGGCGCCATCTTTTGGACAAATTTGCTCACTGCAGGTGCTGCAGTGTCTTTCCACTTAGTGCTTCCAACAACCGAAAGTAGAAGTAGTGTTCAGTCTTCTAGCCGTCCATAGCGTTTTTACTCTTATGGATTCTTCATTCATCACTCCAAGTAACGTTTGTAAGCTTTACAATATAACTTAAACGGTTTGTACTTACTAAACCGTCCCATGTGATGTCTGTAGGAGTGCTAGTGTCGTTAGCATTAGCTAGTATGCTAGCACATTAACCTACAACGGCATTCTGTTTATATTGTTTCAGTTTCACAAATTCCTCAGTAAATTCACAAAGACATCACCGTGGAGTTATTTGGTCTGTTTAGCTGATTGTGGAGCTAGCTTCTGCAGCTCGTGGGTCCACGATGATGACTTCCGTTTTGTTTGATCAGCCGTTTTACTGCCACGTTACAGGAACAGTTTGGAAACAAGGTATTTAAATAAACATTTACATAGTCTTACTGTGTAAATAACTAATTTTGCAACATATATATCTGCAGCGTCTAGTCCAGTGCAGCTAATATAGGTAAAAAATATTTTTTCTTCAAAAATTTAATAGGTGCGTTTTATCAATCGGTGCGCTATATAGTCCGAAAAAATATGATACTTGGAGGAATAAGACAAGCGGGTGTTTTTACAGTGCGTTCAGGGACCGCTGAACAGAGTAGGCCGCCACAACGCCAGCCAGAACACTCTTATCAGTGACAAAACCAAAATAGTGGGCTGTCCAACAGTGTGTCTATTTATTTTAGTTATTTAAATAAAATCAAAAGAGACCAATGCATGTATATAAGCACTTTTTGAGCACATTCAACAACACAGCGATAATGATAACCGTGATTATTTTGGTCACAATAACTGATTTTCATATTGTTACATTCCTGTGACTCAGTATTTTCATGTGGTTGGCTTTATATGTTACATTTTATTCAGAATGCCACCTGGAACACAACTTGTACAGTTAATAAAAGGCTTTGCGGGGGTGACAGTTTGACACTGCACTGGAACAGAATACAATACTATTTCTCCAGTATAGACAATTAGCAAGACAAATCAGAAATCAAACTATTGTGTGTGTTTAGTGATTTAAAAAAAAAAAAAGTGGGAAAGTTACCTTTCTGAGCACGTCTTTTAAGGTAAAGTGATCCAAAAGCAGCTTTCCAGAATACACCAGTCTCTGGTCTTTGGAGCGCTACAAGCACATTAGAATATTTTGTTAAATATAGCAATATTACAATGTTTGTTTGGATCTTCCATCCAGCCATCCATTTTCTACCACTTGTCCCTCTCGGGGTCACGGGGGGTGCTGGAGCCTATCCCAGCTGCATTCGGGCGGAAGGCGGGGTACACCCTGGACAAGTCACCACCTCATCGCAGGGCCAACACAGATAGACAGACAACATTCCCACTCACATTCACACACTGGGGTCAATTTAGTGTTGCCAATCAACCTACCCCCAGGTGCATGTCTTTGGAAGTGGGAGGAAGCCGGAGTTCCCGGAGAGAACCCACACAGTCATGGGGAGAACATGCAAACTCCACACAGAAAGACCCCGAGTCCGGGAATGAACCCAGGACCTTCTTATTAATAATAATAATAATGGATTTGATTTTATATTGTGCTTATTGTGATCTTATGTGCAACAAATATCCCATGAACATGTATTAATTTGCACAAAACATTGTGCACCATGGAAGACGGTATTACATTTTGGTGCGGATTTACTTTTTAATACATTTGATCTGCACTTAATTACTTGCTACTAAATTATAATACAACCCACTATTCAATAGCCTCATTGGTTTCAAAACCTTTTTTCCGTGTCACTGTTTGCTGTGAAGGAGATTGATTTTCTGGCTTACTTCCAGACGTAACAGAAGTGAAATGTTGGGACTGCGAGTGTGATGTTTTAACAGCAAACACCTCTCCCACCCTGTTGAAAGCAATTTTCACTATCAAACAAGCATGTTATGCACGACACCAGATGAGCCTTACGACCAATTCTGTGCCATTTGCATCCCCAGGGAACAACATTTACTGTAAAATATGTTTTAAGCCAAGTTTCCTGCATATTGATCTGATTGCACAAATTACATTTAAAGACTAAGTTTAACTATCTTGAATGCTGGGGAACTAACATTTGTTGCCTGTCACCGCGTCTTCAAAAGGACTTCGCCATTAAATACAAAAATGTGTTTAGATGTTTGTGTTGCCACACATATACTTTGATGTTGTTGTGTTTAAAAGTTAAACACTATTTATTTATAATTCACACTTATGTTGTGTCACTGGATTTTAACTCAGCACTGTTACCCCAACACTGAAAAATTTGGAATATTTCACAAGTCTTATGGTGGACAGTAAGTTGCATCATTCAAAACTCACTGCTGTTACTTTCAGTCCTGTTATTCAAATGAAAAATCTTTGCCATAGCAACTTTGTACAAAAATAAATGTTGCCCATACACATTTTGAGCATTCATATATGTTTTATCACTTTTAAAGAGTTTAAATGAACAAATGGCGCAGATTAGGTGCAACAGTCCCTTATTTTGGCGTGAATGCATATACATTTACAGCAATGTCTCATTTTGCTGGTTCTCTGTTAAATGCACAGACAAATGTGTTATCTAGCAACCTAGCCCGTACAATCCACTAACATAATTTCCTATAATGACATTACAATACAACGTTTACATGTTTACAAAGATTACATCAGTCTTGAGCAAAATGGAATGCAACAGGGGACAAAATCAGCTTAGCGAAACAAGGCACCCATAATCTCAATGGCTTTTAATCAGGTCTTTACTAAGTATGTTGCTTACTCCAGAGCATAGGGTACACAATGGGACTGAAATAGGCATTCCATTATGAAATCCTAACATGTCGTTTTGTAGATGTTAATAGAAAGGCGTAAGAATCTTGAATCTGTCCGAATGGCCTGCAAGGAGCAAGGAGGCAGAGATGTCTGGAGAAATGACACATTCTTCCCTCGGTGTCGTCGTTTCATGGAGACGTCAATCAAAGACGACGTGCGTCAAAGCTAAGTTACTACAAAAAAGAGGGAGTATTTGTGATGAATAAGGCTGCACATAAATTAGTCCCATTATTGAATGTACTTTTCTTTTGACTGGTCTTTATCACGCGCATGGACCAACTGTGGAGTGTGCCGTGATTTTGATTTAATAAATCAATTTCGATCTTTTTATTCATTTTGATTACAAAAGACCATTGTAAGTTGGAACAAGACAATGAGTCTAAAAGTGATTCAAAACTGCGGTTTCTGAAAAAACTGAACCACATGGCCCTTAACATGGTGCTTTTTTTTTTACATATTTAAAAATACAGTTAAAATCATGGTGACCATTAAACTAAACATATTGCACAGATTTACTTCAAGGGGAACTACACATTTTTTTGGAATTGTGCTTGTCATTCACAATTCTTATGTAAGACAAGAACACATATGTTTTTCTTTTTTTATGCATTCTAACTAGTAAATGCAGTGCATCGGGAAAGTATTTACAGCTCTTCACTTTTTCTACATTTTGTTATGTTAAAGCCTTATTCCAAAATGGAATACATTCATTTTTGACCACAAAATTCTACAGAAAAATACCCCGCAATGACAATGGAAAAAACTTTTTCTTGCTAATCTATTAAAATTAAAAACCTCAAAAAAATCACATGTACACAAGTATTCAGAACCTTTGCTTAATACTTTGCTGATGCACATTTGGCAGCAATTACAGCTTCAAGTCTTTTTGAATACAACGCCACAAGCTTAGCACACCTATCTTTGGGCAGTTTCACCCATTCCTTTTTGCAGCACCTCTCAAACTCTGTCAGGTTTAGATGGGAAGCATTGGTTTTCATCCAGGATTTTAAATACACTTGGATAAAACAAGTGTAAAGATGACAATATGTGTGTTATTTAATGTCTAGAGGGCTCTAATAATGCTTAAAACCATATTCAGAAAGTCTTAATCAGTTTTTTTTATGCTCTAACTCAGTGGTTCTCAAATGGGGGTACGCGTACCCCTGGGGGTACTTGAAGGTATGCCAAGGGGTACGTGAGATTTTTTTTTAAATATTCTAAAAATAGCAACAATTCAAAAATCCTTTATAAATATATTTATTGTATAATACTTCAACAAAATAAATGTTTAGAATTAAGTTCAGGAATCCAGATGGATCTCTATTACAATCCCCAAAGAGGGCACTTTAAGTTGATGATTACTTCTATGTGTAGAAATCTTTATTTATAATTGAATCACTTGTTTATTTTTCAACAAGTTTTTAGTTATTTTATATCTTTTTTTCCCAAATAGTTCAAGAAAGACCACTACAAATGAGCAATATTTTGCACTGTTATACAATTTAATAAATCAGAAACTGATGACATAGTGCTGTATTTTACTTCTTTATCTCTTTTTTTCAACCAAAAATGCTTTCCTCTGATTAGGGGGTACATCACTGAAAAAAGGTTGAGAACCACTGCTCTAACTATTCAAATATTATATCTGTCAATAAGAATCCTACTTCACAAAAACTTATTTATCATGGTAATGTCTGGAACCACTTAGAGGTAAAAAAATAAATAAAATAAAAATATGTACAACTGTATACATAGCAAGTAATCTGGCCCCTCTAGATACTATTTAGCGAGACTTGGCGAGTTAAAGAAAAGGCTTTTTCTTGTTTGACGTTGAAAAAGAAAACACAAAGAAGTGACAGAAGAAATCTTATGATTCGTAACATTTGTTTTCATTGCTTTACATGTTTTTTTTTACTCACTTTTACGCAAATGCATCATGGCCAATTGTGCAAAGTTGAAGATTACGTCATTGCCTCATGACGTCCGCCCCCACCTGCAACCCACCACTGTCACAAATTGATTCCAGTTCTGGGTGACCTGAACCATTAGCCAATAAATCAATTAACCGAACGATAAATCAAAATGAACTTGATAACTTTGCCGGCATTGATAGATTGTTGAGTCCGTGTGTTTGTTTTCTTTGTCTGTTACTTTCAAACGAAGTGCAAGAGGGTTCACTCTGTGCATCATTCCCAGCACCAGAATTAAATGAACACTCTTGTCAGCGATCCACAAGCTTTGTCTTGGTGGGCGAAGGCAGGACTGCTGGCTTAAACACACATACAGGATGTCCAGACAGAGCAAGAGCGCAATGAGAAGCAGGCCAAAGTAACAACAATTAGAAGGAAACATAAAATAGCAAAGCCAATGTCCCTGTGTGGAAATATTTCGGCTTCAAACTGAATGCGCAAGGCGAGCCTGTCAACACAGACAAATGTGCCAGTATGCAAGATCTTTTGAAAAATGACGAGTGTATGTCTGCAGCCTGAAAACTTCCCGTATCATCTGGGGCTTTCCACGAGCTTCTACTTTTCAAAGTAAAAGCTTGCTTTTCTCTTCTCCTTCATACTTTGGTGGGTGTTTTTTTTTTTTACTAAACAGTGACGTCAATAACAAACACGAATAAAATACTTTAAAAAATATCTGTCTATAAAATAAAAACAAGCCATCATAAAAAAGATTAACATACTTAAAATAGGTTATGGTTAGAGTAGGGTAAGGTACAAAAGAAAGTTTATTCCCCCATGCTATTACTGAGAGGAACGCTAAACAGTGAAAGACCTGTTACAGCGAAATAACCAAGAATCTAATCTGTCACTGTGAATGTGCTAACTCATGTTTACTTCATCATCCTTTTGCTCTATTCATCACTGCACGACATCTTAATAACCTTGCACATATTAGCTATCAAGTACTTGTTTATCCATCCATCCATTTTCTACCGCTTGTCCCTTTCGGGGTCATATATTAGTTAATTAATATTTTAATATTACATTGTACAATGTCTACCAAGTCAAATCACTTGTATGTTAAACATACCTGGCCAATAAAGGTGATTCTGA
Source organism: Nerophis lumbriciformis (assembly GCF_033978685.3). Classification (NCBI taxonomy): domain Eukaryota; kingdom Metazoa; phylum Chordata; class Actinopteri; order Syngnathiformes; family Syngnathidae; genus Nerophis; species Nerophis lumbriciformis. The sequence continues at coordinate 18,934,929 of NC_084568.2, forward strand.
TTATGAAAATTACAAATGTGCCTAATACAGCGAAAGTGCACTTTTGTCTATAAACTGTTGTTAGAGGTATAGTTTGGGCTCACAACAATTAGCAAACATTTTGTAAACATTACATGATAAAATACAATATATGAACGGGCTATAAACATTTAGTTATCAATCACAATTACGTGGCACACTATCCAGCAGTCACAGCACTGTGCGTTTCTTACAGCAAACTGCATTACCACCTAACGCCAGCTACAAGCGCTGTTTAGCTACTGCCATAATTAATCACTGTACAGTATCTACACCCTTACTTACTACTGTATGTACAGCTGAAATTGGCGATTTAACAATTAACATGTGTCTCAACTGATTTCATCAGATATGCTCGCAGACTTAACAGAGACACCATCATGAAAACGATTTGAGATTCATATACTTTGACCCTCTGAGCTTGTTGGACACATTTAGGCATGACACGGGAGGTCTGAGACAAAAGGGCTGGACAGGGGGATCTCCAAGCTGCAGCAATACCTGACTCGAAAATGATAGCAACAAAAACAAAGTACTTGGCCCAGTTTTTCCAACTGGGGAAAAAACTACACTTTAAGATGTTCAATAAGTATTGAATTAAAATTTTTGCTAACAGAGATTGAGAATCGTATGTGTTTTTATTTACTAATTTAAGAAAATTAAACTTTATTGACCTTCCCATTACTTGGGTTAAAAATATTGCACTATAATTTTTATCGTGATAACATAAGTGCTTAAATTTGATCTAATAGAAATGACAATAACAATAATATAGTTTATCAGCAATAATTTGTGGGGCAATATATAGTCCAGCAAAATGTATCAACCCAGATCTATTGTACTCATTAATAGGTTTGTGAAGTGATGCTTACATTTGAGCTGGTATACTACATTATATCATATTATATATCTGGGTCCTTGGTAAGATATAGTTGCATGAGATAGACTTCTGGATGGAGGTCAAAGCATCAAGAAGCAAGATAGATTACTAAAAGAGCCAAGAGATTCAACTCTTATCGCTTCTTACTGAACTCACCAGGAGGATTAACATTGTACCAAGATAGTAACATGCACAAACACGCATGCACGCGCATGCACGAATGAGTAGGGAGAAGCAGAGCTTTTTTAATCCTACCCCTTTTCGTATCATAGCACCAGGTGGCTTAACCATGAGATGTTCCAAAACTAAGTAATAAAATAAAATAAGTTTAAAGATTTATTTTTTGGTCTATGCTTTCTATGTGATGTTGGTGTGGTTCCTGTATATATGACACATTTCATGGTCAAAATCGCGGAAATTCCGTGTTTCCTGATCAAAATAACAAGGCAGACGAGAAGTGAGGCAGACACAGGTTGTGCCTCCACAGCTACACACAAAGTGTATTGAGCACGTGCGTGCGAGGGGGCGCGTGCTTGTTGCCATAGGGAAAAAAGCCTGCTCAGTGGCCTAGTGGTTAGAGTGTCCGCCCTGAGATCAGTAGGTCGTGAGTTCAAACCCCGGCCGAGTCATACCAAAGACTATAAAAATGGGACCCATTACCTCCTTGCTTGACACTCAACATCAGGGGTTGGAATTGGGGGTTAAATCACCAAAAATTATTGTCGGGCGTGGCCACCACTGCTGCTCACTGCTCCCCTCACCTCCCAGGGGGTGATCAAGGGTGATGGGTTAATGCAGAGAATAATTTTGCCACACCTAGTGTGTGTGTGACAATCATGGGTACTTAAACTTTAACTTAAAAGGAGGGTGAAAGGCAGGCCATGAGGCAGCAAGTACCTCTGCCTCAAAGTAGGGGGCGATATATTGTGAACTTGCAGTTCAATGCCTCAGCAGTACTCTGACTCGCCACACTGGGAGAAGTGGGGGCGCTCAAGCTAGCAGACATGTCTCTCCAGCGGAAGCCAGCCTTTTTTAATTTTTTTTATTAAACTGTATTTATAACAAACATGGCATTTTTATTAGAGTAAGCCAGCGTTTGTGGGTGTTTTTTGTCGGATGCAAAAATATTGTTTTATTGCTTGGAATGAAATGGAATTAAATGAATGCGTCTGCCAACATGGAGGATTATATACTGTATCCAAGATGAAATACTTCTCTAAACTGGACTTTAACACAAAATGAATGTGATCATACAAAGTACGTTTGTATGGAGGATAGCTATTACTGTTTCAGAGACAAATACAGAAAGGTAAGATACACTCACAATACTTGATTTATTTTGTTAAAAGCAAATTGGACCAAAATGTATTTAATAACTTTATCAAATACTTTTTGGACCCATTTATGATATCATTATGATAATTTTTTTATGAAAGCAAATAACTCCCTTCTTTTTCCTGTTATTCTAATGTGCAACCTAAATCAACAATGATTAGAGCTGCACATATTAATTTAAGTAAAAAAAAAAGAAGGAAAAAAAAAACTCCAAAAGTATCTATGCCTCACCTGGTGTTTAGTTCACCGCACGTCACTTGTTGATTGGCAACACTAAATTGGCCCTGGTGTGTGAATGTGAGTGTGAATGTTGTCTGTCTATCTGTGTCGGCCCTGCGATGAGGTGGCGACTTGTCCAGAGTGTACCCCGCATACTTGCCAACCCTCCCAATTTTCCCGGGAGACTCCTGAATTTCAGTGCCCCTCCCGAAAATCTCCCGGGGCAACCAATCTCCCCAATTTCTCCCGATTTCCACCCGGACAACAATATTGGGGGCGTGCCTTAAAGGCACTGCCTTTAGCGTCCTCTCTCACCTGAAAAGGAGACTATTATATATGTCTTCGTTATCCATAGTTTTATCTATAACCCATAAAGTAGACAGGCACGGAGCTATTTCTCAGCGTGTAGTAATGTCCAAAAACATAACAGAGACGAAGCAAAAGAACGAAGAAGAGACATGGCGACGACGAGTAAGAAGAAGAAGTACGCTTGCAAGTTCCAAAATGATTGGAAAAAATAATTTCAGTTCATCCAGGACATTTCGAAAGGGAAGGGGTATGCTGCCTGCAAATTTTATAGATCAGACTTCTCCATTGAACACGGTGGCCGAACGGATATACTCATTCATGAACGGACTATTTAGGGATGTCCGATAATATCGGACTGCCGATATTATCGGCCGATAAATGCTTTAAAATGTAATATCGGACATTATCGGTATCAAAATTATCGGTATCAGTTTCAAACAGTAAAATGTATGACTTTTTAAAACGCTGCTGTGTACTCGGACGTAGGGAGAAGTACAGAGCGCCAATAAACCTTAAAGGCACTGCCTTTGCGTGCCGACCCAATCACATAATATCTACGGCTTTTCACACACGCAAGTGAATGCATGCATACTTGGTCAACAGCCATACAGGTCACACTGAGGGTGGCCGTATAAACAACTTTAATACTGTTACAAATATGCGCCACACTGTGAATCCACACCAAACAAGAATGACAAACACATATCGGGAGAACATCCGCACCGTAACACAACAAACACAACAGAACAAATACCCAGAACCCCTTGCAGCACTAACTCTTCTGGGACGGTACAATATACACCCCCCCCCCCCCCCCGCACCTCAACCCCGCCCACCTCAACCTCCCCATGCTCTCTCAGGTAGAGCATGTACCAAATTCCAAGCTGCTGTTTTGAGGCATGTTAAAAAAAATAATGCACTTTGTGACTTCAATAATAAATATGGCAGTGACATGTTGGCATTTTTTTTCCATAACTTGCATTGATTCATTTTGGAAAACATTTTTTAATGCATCCAGCGGGGTTCCCAACAAAATTAGGCATAATAATGTGTCGGAATCGGTAATTAAGAGTTGAACAATATCGAAATATCGGCAAAAAAGCCATTATCGGACATCTCTAATACATACATATATATATATATATATATATATATATAAGAAATAGTATGGAACTTACCCCGCCTTCAGCCCGAATGCAGCTGAGATAGGGTCCAGCACCCCCTGCGACCCCAAAAGGGACACGCGGTAGAAAATGGATGGATGATGCTGGCAATCATTTGCACTTTACAGAAGCTACGAGATGCTGTGTTTTGGAATGATAATGGAGTGGAATACTCACTGGTTTGCTTGGATACACATCTGACAAATGGGCTTTCAGTTTCTCTACAGTCCAGTTCTGGTAGCAATTAATAGTCTGGTCATCATACTTTTGGTTAGGCGCCTTGATGACAAGGATAACTGGACTGCCCATTACACCTTGAGCCATCATTCAAAACAAAAAACAGGTGAGGTGGAAACACCTGAGGAACACTTGAACGCTACGTGAACTTCATCTTCGTCTGGAAGAGAAACAAATGGAAACTGATGAACTGATGAAAATGCGGACAATTACACGCGGAACACGTGCTAAAATGAATCATAACGACGCTACAAATGACCTTATAGAGCTAGCAAAGAGAGCTAGGTATTTCATGTAATACCCACACGATAACATTAGCCTCGCTAGGACATTATGCGACGTGGTTGTCTTTGGTCAAGTTAAACAGAGAGAGAAACATTCATGGACAAAGTTCGAAAGCTAAATATGCTGACCAAGTATCTTAAGACAGGTGACCTTAAAATAAATATGGATAATTCGGGTTTACCTTGTGTGTTTATGTCCCAGCGACCGAGCCCAACTGTCTTCTTACTTTCTCCACATTAACAGCGTCTTTGAAGCCGCTTTAAACTCCACGGCGACATCTAGTGTATTGGCGGGGTAATGACTACTGACCAATCTGGGATGTCGTTTAATGCAGTGGTCCCCAACCACCGGGCCGCGGCCCGGTACCGGTCCGTGGATCGATTGGTACCGGGCCGCACAAGAAATACAATTTAAAAATATAAAAATAAAATATATGTATATTTTTTATTTTATTAAATCAACAAAAAAAACACAAGATACACTTACAATTAGTGTACCAACCCAAAAAACCTCCCTCCCCCATTTACACTCATTCACACTCATTCACACAAAAGGGTTGTTTCTTTCTGTTATTAATATTCCTGGTTCCTACATTATATATCAATATAGATCAATACAGTCTGCAGGGATACAGTCCGTAAGCACACATGATTGTATTTTTTTATGACAAAACACACACACACACACCCCGGTCCGTGGGACACATTTTCAAGTGTTGACCGGTCCGCTGTTACAAAAAGGTTGGGGACCACTGATTTAATGTATTTTGCAGTAATACAATGATGAAATAATACATTGTATTTGTACGCTGAAATGATTAACAAAATGATGCCGTAATTAGAAGAATGATTTGTATTTTTATTCCTTTACACTGTTTTAATTTACTCCACGTCACATGCCATACAGCAGTGCTTTTCAACCACTGCAACCATTATGCAACTTCACCTAATTGGTCCAAAAAATATTTTTTGCAAATCAATAATTATAATCTGCAAATAATGTGCCGTTGCTTAGTGTCTGTGCTGTGTAAAACTCGGCAGGGTAACCACGTAATACTCCATGTCAGTAGGTGGCAGCAGGTAGTTAATTGCTTTGTAAAAGTCGGAATGTGTCGGGTGAGACAAGGCTGGTTTGTTGTGATCCCAATATGCAGACCACATCGGGAGGCAGTGTGCAGGTAAAAAAGGTATGTAATGCTTGAACCAAAAATGAACAAAAGGGAAAGGGAAAGGCAATGGCTATGCAAAACGAAAGTAAAACTGAACTGGCTACAAAGTAAACAGAAACAGAATGCTGGACGACAGCAAAAACTTACAGCGTCCACAAAGTACATCCGTTCTTGACATGACAATCAACAATGTCCACACAAAGAAGGATAGCAACAACTTAAAGACTTAAAAAAGTCTTGCTTGCTAACACAAACCAGGTGTGCGGAATAGCGCTCAAAGGAAGACATGCAACTGCTACAGGAAAACACCAACAAAACAGGAAGGGCCACCAAAATAACGCGCAAGACAAGAACTAAAACACTACACAGGCAAACACCAACAAACTCAAAATAAGGCACGACAACCTGGTGGAGTTTCATTTTTTAACGTTTTTTGCTGGTGGTGTGCCTCCGGATTTTTTAACGAGAAAAATGTGCTTTGCCTCAAAAAAGGTTGAAAAACACTGCCATACAAGGCCGTGGTGAAATGCAGGAAAGTAATAACCAAGATATTGGGCAGAACAAACTCACACTTCATTAAAAAAAAAAAAAAAAATCTACAAAAATTTAAAAGCAGAGCTCGAAATATCAAACTCTATATCTTTGTAATGTCAAACTGCTGACACAAAAAAACAGATCATACACAGTGCAAATAACTAAGAAAAAAATATTTGTTCAAGTTCCAAACCCCAAAACCAGTGAAGTTGGCACGATGTGTAAATCATAAATAAAAACGGAATACATCCATCCATCCATTTTCTACCACTTGTCCCGTTCGCAGGGCCCGTTCGCAGGGCCAACACAGATAGACAGACAACATTCACACTCACATTCACACACTAGGGCCAATTTAGTGTTGCCAATCAACCTATCCCCAGGTGCATGTCTTTGGAGGTGGGAGGAAGCCGGAATACCCGGTGGGAACCCACGCAGTCACGGGGAGAACATGCAAACTCCACACAGAAAGACCCCGGGCACGGGATCGAACCCAGGACCTTCGTATTGTGAGGCACATGCAATGATTTGCAAATCCTTTTCAACCTATATTCAATTGAATAGACTGCAATGATAGTCGAACTGGAAAACTTAGTTATTTTTTGCAAATATTAGCTCATTTGGAATTTGATGCCTGCAACATGTTTCAAAAAAGCTGGCACAAGTGGCAAAAAGACTGATAAAGTTGAGGAATGCTCATCAAACACTTATTTGGAACATCCCACAGGTGAACAGGCTAATTGGGAACAGGTAGATGCCATGATTGGGTATAAAAGAAGCTTCCATGAAATGCTCAGTCATTCACAAATAAGGCGAGGGTCACCACTTTGTCAACAAATGCGTGAGCAAAATGTGGAACAGTTTAAGAGCAACATTTCTCAACCAGCTATTGCAAGGAATTTAGGGATTTCACCATCTAATGTCTGTAATATCATCAAAAAGTTCAGAGAATCTGGAGAAATCACTGCACATAAGCGTAATAAACATTGAATGCCCGTGACCTTTGATCCCTCAGGCGGTACTGCATCAAAAACTGACAACAGTGTGTAAAGGATATCACCACATGGGCTCAGGAACACTTCAGAAAACCGCTGTCAGTAACTACAGTTGGTCGCTACATCTGTAAGTGCAAGTTAAAACTATACTATGCAAAGCCAAAGCCATTTATCAGCAACACCCAGAAACGTTGACAGCTTCGCTGGGCCCGAGGTCATATAAGATGGACCAATGCAAAGTGGAAAAGTTTTCTGTGGTCTGACGAGTCCACATTCCAAATTGGTTTTGGAAACTGTGGACGTTGGAAAATAACCATCCAGACTATTAGTTCGATGCGTTACAAGCATCCCCGCTATCAGTTGGCGTAGTGAATGCCTGTAAAATCCGACCAAAATATCTGGTTTTATTTGCTAGCATTAGCTTACAGCTAGAGATGGCTGAAATGTTTTTTTACATGGGAAGGAGGAAAGTGGGTGTGAAAGAAAGGGCTGATAAGAACTGGATGTTATTTATTGAATTAAATAAATAAATAACCAAAAACATGACACAGTGTTTGTGTGTGTTTGTGCGAAGCAATCCGAGCGCAGCACTGCTAGTCTGCACCACACTGAAGTCAGAGGAGTCTAACCCCAGTCAGAGATGTTAAAATGATGTCCAAACAACACCCATTTATTTGTGAGCAGCTGCTGATGGTGTGTTTGACAGAAACACAGCTCAAAGGATTTCCACTCTCCAAGGTAGATACTGTACATTATTACTTCATAAAACTACTGTAGTTGTTTGTCGTACATTCGGTTGTATTGTTTTTATACGCCATTTCTCATCTGAAAGTGTGTTTTTATTTGTAATAAGCATGTTAAATTGTGCTGTTTTGGAGGGGGCCAGGGGGCAAGGAGCACCAATTAAATAGCTTTCAATTAATTTCAATGGGATGCGTTTATTTGAGGTACAAGTGTTTTGAGTTAGGCTTGTAGGTTAAGGTACTACTGTACTAAAATTGTTTGAACAGCTTGAAATATTGAATTTGCAATAATTTCCAACAGATAAGCACGTTCTACCACTTATCCTGAGCTGGAGCCTATCTCAGCTGATTTGATGTGAGAGGCAGCGTACACTCCGCACTGGTGGTCTGTCAATCACAGGACTAATGATGTCATTCTGAATAGCCCCATACTTTCCCTCAGCAGGAACTTTGTAGTGATTTCAATGAGTCTGCTTCTGTTTCCGCTGCAATTAAAACATTTCAAAATGTGTTTTACCAGTTGCCACTGTGCTCAGAGAATGAATGCCTCATGAATCATATCCTGTGCAATGATGATTTTCCCATTCATCGCCGTTATACAACAACATTGGTATTTAATGTGATGACAAAAAAGAGAGCACTCGTTGCGAAGGTGATGCACTGTCTTCTCCCATGACGTCCATCACAGTTATGTGACGTTTGATTGCCAGCTCAAGCTGTGCTGTCTCGATGTCTCAAGACAATGGCAACGAAGTGGTCAAAATCAGCGCAATTCAATATCCGTAATAGTGTGGTACATATACCAGATCTGCAAAGGTGAAGTGGAGAAAAGTGGCCTTTTATGTTATTTCGGTGATGCCACTGCAGAAGATCATTGGTAATGGCAAGGGGTAAAAGTGTGATGATAACCATAGAACCAGAAACGCTCAAAGTTACTAATCAAACTTACCAATCAGGTGTTAATAGCATATACCGTGTCTGAAAACATAATTGGTACATTTGTTTTATTGATGTATAAATACAGTGGTACCTTTAGTGGTTTCTCTACGTCCCCACATTTGGTTTTTGATTAAAAATCATCTTGGTTATTGTTCAGCTATGTTGTTCCTAACAACTAGTCTTTTTGCCCGCATATCATTCAGCAGAATTGAGTGCCTTAAAGAATCCCCCACATTGGTGGCTCTGTCTTTTCTTGCAGGTATACTTTTAATATTTATTGAACATTTATATTTTAAATTCATAATTAACGTTTTATTCAGCATTTAAACTTTAGATTTAACATTTTTTTTAATATTTAGCATTTAGATTTAACATTTAACATTTAGATTTAACATTTGAATTTACCATTTAGATTTAACATTTAAATTTATCATTTAGATTTAACATTTATGTTTAGATGTATGGTTTATATCTTGCATTTAATATTTAGATTTAACATTTTTATTTTTATTTAGCGTTTAGATTTAACATTTAATTTACAGTATAATTTAGATTTAACATTCAGATTTAACATTCATTTTTAGATGTAAAATTTACATTTAACTTTTAAATTTACTATTTATTATTTAGATCTAAAATGTTGATGTATATTTAGAATTTAAATACAACATTTAGATTTGGATTTGACATTTATATCTAACATTTAGATTTGGATTTGACATTTATATCTAACATTTAGATATTTATTATTCGATATAATATCCAGATAGCATTTATATTAAGCATGTACTATCCATCCATCCATTTTCTACCGCTTATTCCCTTTGGGGCCGCGGGGGGTGCCGGAGCCCATCTCAGCTACAATCGGGCGGAAGGCGGGGTACACCCTGGACAAGTCGCCACCTCATCGCAGGGCCAACACAGATAGACAGACAACATTCACACTCACATCCACACACTAGGGCCAATTTAGTGTTGCCAATCAACTTATCCCCAGGTGCATGTCTTTGGAGGTGGGAGGAAGCCGGAGTACCCGGAGGGAACCCACGCAGTCACGGGGAGAACATGCAAACTCCACACAGAAAGATCTCGAGCCCGGGATTGAACCCAAGACTACTCAGGACCTTCGTATTGTGAGGCAGATGCACTAACCCCTCTGCCACCGTGAAGCCCATATAATAATATTTAATTTATCATTTACATTTAACATTCATTTGTTGGTGTTAAATTTACATTAAACTTTTAAATTTACTATTTAATATTTAGATCTAAAATTTGTATTTATATTTAGCATTTAAATACAACATTTATATTTGGATTTAACATTTATATCTAATATTTAGATATAATATTTATTTTTTGGTGTAATATTTACATATATAGTTTAAGCATGTAATATTTACATTTAACATTAATATTTAGAGTCAACATTTAGATGTACATTTAACATTTATTTATTTTATTTTTTATTTTTTTAATCATTCTAACACAATCATACACAATAATACAATAATAATACAATCCTAATTCCAAAACCAAACCCGGCCCAGCAACATTTAGAATAGCAATCAACAGAGCAATTGAGGACACACACACATGACACAAAACAATCCCAAAGTAGTAAAAAAAAAAGAATAATATCAACAACAGTATCAATATTAATAAGAATTCCAACATAGCAGTGGTTAGAAACCCCTCATTTACATTATCATCACAGCCATTTATAAAACAAATATATATATATTCAACATTTAGATACACATTTAACATTTAGATTTAGATTTCACATTTAGATCCACAATTTCATTTCTACATCAAATGTGAAGAGCATTATTTAAATATGAGAAAGATGAGATGAAAATATTCAAACTATATGAGCTAGAAAAGTGTGATTGAATTTTCCCATTTGGCACCTCGTTGTTATTAATCCATTGTGGAAGTCTAACTGTGTTCGGAGCGTGTTTTTCTCCCGGTGTTGCGTATCGGCATTGTAACGGTGAGGAGACCTCAAAATGCAAAGACCGGAGAATAGTCTTTAATCCTGAACAAGACAAAACAAATGACTAGTGCCGCAAGGGAAGCGCACAGGAAGCACAGGAAAAGTTGTGCTATTTAGCGAAGCAAATAAAAAAGGTAACCATTACCATCATCTCAAATTGTTCACAACAGAAGGCTATGGTTAGCAACAATCCAGTCCCTACTGAATGGCGATTCTGGCATATAAATAAGCTTAAATGGGATTGGCAACAAGTGCGTGTCCTAATCACCAAACAAAGGCAGGTGTGGGGATTGGCGCACAGTCGGTGGTCAGGTCACTGCAGGACGACACAATACCGGAAATAAAACCAAAATAAGAGCGCTAGACAGGAAATAAACACAGAAAATAGGAAATCAACCACACACCCATTTTTAGATACAGGTCATGACACCCCGAATAAATAAATAAATTCTCTTTTTTATATGAATGCAAAATAACTAATATAGGACTAAAGGAAGTTAAGAGTGCCAAAACTTTGACGAAGAAGGTTTGAAACACTATTGAATTAATTTGTTATAAAGTATGAAGTTAACTATCCACTTTAGCCGCCAGATGGCAGTAGAGTGATGAATATCTTAAAAAGTGTTTTGTGGCAATTCCAACTTCGACCACAGCGTTGTTTGCTATGGAGAGTGGCGCTTGCCATCATTTTCAGCAGACTGCATTGCAAAATGATGAACACCCCACCCAGGAAAATGAATACCTTACCTACTGTAGTCTTCAAAGGGTCTGGCATAGTGTTTGAATGTATTGAAGTGGATATGAGTATATATAACCCTGTAATCTTGTAAACTATTCATGTGATCTGTGAGCAGTATGTAGCACTCATCGTGATTTTGCCATGTCTGTATCAACTTTGGGAGCGTGACATTTAGCTTTTATTCAACATCAAACAATTGAATGCCTCCGCCACTGGATTTGCATTGTGTTGAAGTGATTGACTTGCTGCCCTTTCTTTGTAGTTCGTGCTGTTGTCTGCAATGAATGATTCACTTCTTAGCTTGGTGAATAAACAGGAGGAGGATTTAACTCATAATAACTTTAGATCTCGAAAACTTCAATTTTTGAGTGTCATGTCAGATATGGCTTACTCAAAATGTCAGTGTTAGATAAATTAGCTAGATTAGAAACAAATATTTTTGGCTGTTAATTCTAATTTCTAAACCATTTAACAATTTAATTATGTAGTACTGTGTCGAATATTACAATTCAATTGTTCTCACTATAGTTTTTGAATTAATTAGTTTGAAAGAGGGATTTTAGCCTTAAAATTGCTATCGAAGACATGACTTGAGGTATGTCATACTAACAAAAATGCCAACAGCCACTAAAAAAAAAATCCTTGTTTCAATTATTTTGTGTTAAAATTAATGTTAAAGACAAAATACAACTAATAATAATCAGAAAGAAAAATAGCAACAGCATGAAAGGACAGATATAGAAACAAATATTGAACAATAAAACACATGAAAATTAAAATAAAAAACACTTAAAAAAATTAAAAATAACCCTAATGATTAGATTTTTGTATACATAGAATGAGACTTATTTACTCCCATCCCTTATTTATAAACTTTAAATAACTCTCAAACTGTAGTGGCACGCAGCTTCATCGAGTGGTACGCCAAAGAATCACTTGATTAAAGTTTCATTTTCCTATATGCAAACACAGTGTTACTGTTCAAACCGTGTGTAATATTACAGAGGTCACAATTATTAAATATGTATGTTAAATAAAATCTCTGCCTTGTTTTTAATGAATACTAAGGCCTACTGCGCGACTGTATTTTAATGCTAGTCATTATGGTGGTACTTGCAGAGCCGAGTGTTTTCTGAGTTGGTATTTGGTAAAAAAAACAAACAAAAAAAAAACTTTGAGAACCCCTGATCTATACAATGATTAATTTACTGGTCTTATTTTAATATGTTATTAATGATATTTATCTCACATAAAAATATTTTTGGGCACAAACATACATATACATTAAGACTGTACATACACAAGTACTAAGGGGTAACACCAACAAATAATGGGTAAATAAATATCATAAGAATAATAATAATGTAAACACTTTGTGATTAAATGATGCAAACACTGTTTGAGTTCCAGTGCTTGTGAGAATTAAAAACAAAACCTTCCTAGCCACTAGGGGACAGTGTGTATTCATTTTCACAACCGGGTGCTGCAGCAGACAATTCATGCATTTCACCTCCAACAGCACGAACAAACTTTATTTTATGGTTATGATAGGACACACAGTTCTTGACTTTCCATGACACAACCTGGTAAATGTGCACTGACGCAGTAAAATATCAAACCGTTTGTTTTGTAGATATTAAACATACACGCCGTCCGTTTGTTTGAGTTTGTCAGAGGTTGATGTCTGACTACTGGCTCACAAGGTTTGTCTTATGTTCATCCCACATGTGCCTGGTTGGGGTTTAGGTCAGGTTTCCCCTCATGGATTCAAATGTATGAAATAAACAATTGGACTTTCACCAAGCTGTTCCTAAAAAGTTGAATGCATACAATTATCCGAAATGTCATGATGGACTTTCGTGCAACACATTTTACAAGTCTCAGAGGTGTTTTAAATGAAAAAAAAATAAAATAAAAAAATACTTTTTTCACCTTTAAAACAGCCGCACTAACTAAACCTACATGACAAAGCAAATATATATGTTGGGGGTTTTTATGTTCTTAAAAAAGAAAACTCAGATGGAGAACAGATATTAAACAGATTTACATGTAAAATGGAACTACAAAACACAGCGTCTTTCGGGGTCGCGGGGGGTGCTGGAGCCTATCCCAGCTGCACTCGGGCAGAAGACGGGGTGCAAATATGTTTAAATTTTTTTCATGCATTCTATCTTGTACAAAACCCAAAACCAGTGAAGTTGGCACGTTGTGTAAATCGTAAATAAAAACAAAATACAATGATTAGCAAATCCTTTTCAACCTATATTCTATTGAATAGACTGCAAAGACAAGATATTGGAATGCTCATCAAACACTTATTTGGAACATCCCACAGGTGAACAGGCTAATTGGGAACAGGTGGGTGCTTTGATTGGGTATAAACGCAGCTTCCATGAAATGGTCAGTCATTCACAAACAAAGGATAGGGCGAGGGTCACCACTTTGTGAGCACATTTTTTAGGAACAACATTTCTCAACCAGCTATTGCAAGGAATTTAGGGATTTCAACATCTACGGTCCGTAATATCATCAAAAGGTTCAGAGCATCTGGAGAAATCAGCAAGGCTGAAAACCAACATCGAATGCCCGTGACCTTAAAGAGTAGATTTGTGCACCGATGATAACATTTTGCCAATCTTTATACAGTATTTCATTTGTCAAGTATTAATTGTCAAGTTTTGACAATATGCCACACACACTAATTTTGAACATGATGCCATCCAAACAGATGGACATGTAAAAAAGCATACAAAATGACTATTTTGATCATTTAATTGCATGTTGTGTAGCCTTGGTCCATGATCACTTTTAAAGCTAATATGGATAACAATATGAGCAAAAAAGAAAGAATATGGAAATATAATGTGTTAATGAACTTTGCCTTGTGTGGACAAACATGGGTTCTTTGCAAGACGGCTCTGATCCAAGTTATAAGTCAGAAATTTTGCATTTGGATTTTCCCTACAAAGATGATGAAAACCGCCATAATCAGCCCCCAATGACGTATTTCAACCGTACTGTTTTAAACCTGAAGCTGAGGAGGTGAAGTCAATCTTAAACCGGTGGTGCAGCTGCAGATCACTGTGCTCTGTCAGCATTTCCTCAAGCATCATTAGGAAATCATCAGTAGAAGAAGACCCAAAATACAAAACCCAAAACCAATGAAGTTGGCACGTTGTGTAAATCGTAAATAAAAACAGGATACAATGATTTGCAAATCCTTTTCAACCTATATTCAATTGAATAGACTGCAAAGACAAGATACTTAACGTTCAAACTGGAAAACGTAGTTATTTTTTGCAAATATTAGCTCATTTGGAATTTGATGCCTGCAGCATGTTTCAAAAAAGCTGGCACAAGTGGCAAACAAGACTGAGAAATTTGAGGAATGCTCATCAAACACTTATTTGGAACATCCCACAGGTGAACAGGCTAATTGGGAACAGTTGGGTGCCATGATTGGGTATGAAAGGAGCTTCCATGAAATGCTCAGTCATTCACAAACAAAGATGGGGCGAGGGTCACCACTTTGTGAACAAATGCGTGAGCAAATTGTTTAAAAACAACATTTCTCAACCAGCTATTGCAAAGAATTTAGGGATTTCACTTCTTACGGTCCGTAATATCATCAAAAGGTTCAGAGAATCTGGAGAAATCACTGCACGTTAGCAGCAAGGCTGAAAACCTACATTGAATGACCGTGACCTTCGATCCCTCAGGCGGTACTGCATCATAAAATGACATCAGTGTGTAAAGGATATCACCACATGGGCTCAGGAACACTTCAGAAAACCACTGTCAGTAACTACAGTTTGTCGCTACATCTGTAAGTGCAAGTTAAAACTTTACTATGCAAAGCGAAAGCCATTTATCAACAACACCCAGAAACGCCGCCAGCTTCACTGGGCCCGAGCTCATCTAAGATGGACTGATGCAAAGTGGAAAAGCGTTCTGTGGTATGACGAGACCACATTTCAAATTGTTTTTGGAAACCGTGGACGTTGTGTCCTCCTGAACAAAGAAGAAAATAACTATCCGGATTGTTATCGGCGCAAAGTTCAAAAGCCAGCATCTGTGATGGTATGGGGGTGTATTAGTGCCCAAGGCATGGGTAACTTACACATCTGTGAAGGCACCATTCATGCTGAAAGATACATACAGGTTTTGGAGCAACATATGTTGCCATCCAAGCAACGTTATCATGGACTGGCCTGCCTGTAGTCCAGACCTGTCTCCCATTGAAAAAAAAAACTTATGAAGCCTAAAATACCTCAACGGAGACCCCCGGACTGTTGAACTACTTAAGCTGTACATCAAGCAAGAATGGGAAAGAATTCCACCTGAAAAGTTAAAAAAATTGGTCAAACGTTTACTGAGTGTTGTTAAAAGGAAAGGCCATGTAACACAGTGATACAAATGCCCCTGTGTCACCTTTTTTGCAGCTTGTTGCTGCCATTAAATTCAAAGTTAATGATTATTTGCAAAAAAAAAATCAAGTTTCTCAGTTCAAACATTAAATATCTTGTCTTTGCAGTCAATTCAATTGGATATAAGTTGAAAAGGATTTGCAAATCATTGTATTCTATTTTTATTTACACAACATGCCAACTTCACTGGTTTTGTGTTTTGTATAATGGTAACACACACTAGATTTACAGTCATTCAACCATTGTAAAAGACTGCAATCCCCATGGAAACAGGGGCCGTATTTATCAAGCGTCTTAGAGTGCCATTTTACACTTAAATCCTGAGAATTTGCGAAATATAGTCCTACTCTCAAACTTAAGAATAAAAGCTATTTATCAACTTTCTTAAGTCTAAGAATCACTCCTACTCTCCACGATATTTAAGAGACCTTCAGAGGTGTCCTATGTGGTTAGGAGTTGCCAGCGGGGGATGGCACTGAGGCGAGAGAAACGTGCGCGAACGTTCAGGGAGCGGAAGGATGTCCTGGATTTGTTTGATGATAAGCAGCTGATCAAACGGTATCGTTTAGACAGAGCGGGTATTATTTTTGTCACAGATTTAATAAGGGGCGTCATCTCATCAGCAACATCACGCAGCAGAGCTTTCACAGCAGAACTAAAGGTCATCACAATGCTTCGATATCTCGCCACTGGGAAAATGAATTGGAAAGAAAAGGAAACATTTATTTTTGATTCATTGCCATTATTGTTTGTTTGTTTTGTATTATTTTGTAGTTTATTGTCAAAATATACACTCCCGTTGTCCACTTAAATATTTCTAAGGTATTTTTTTATTCTTAGACAAGGGATTCCCTTCCGTGATTGGTCATTTCTATGGACACAGAAATGACGTCACCTAAAATTCCGTTTACGGCACATAGTAATGTCGTAATTCAGCTCTGAGTGTGACACTTAAGATTCAGTCCTACACTTAAAGGGGAACATTATCACCAGACCTATGTAAACGTCAATATATACCTTGATGTTGCAGAAAAAAGATCATATATTTTTTTAACCGATTTCCGAACTCTAAATGGGTGAATTTTGGCGAATTAAACGCCTTTCTATTATTCGCTCTCGGAGCGATGACGTCACAACGTGACGTCACATCGGGAAGCAATCTGCCATTTTCTCACTTTCGTCGGTGTGTTGTCGAAGGGTGTAACAACACGAACAGGGACGGATTCAAGTTGCACCAGTGGCCCAAAGATGCGAAAGTGGCAAGAAATTGGACGAAATTTGTTCAAAATACGAGGGTGTGGGGAAAGCCGACGAAATGGTCAGTCGTTTGTTCCGCACACTTTACCGACGAAAGCTATGCTACGACAGAGATGGCAACCGTCCCTTATGCCACCGAAGATGATCAGGAGAAGAATATCGACCCTAGCTTCCCTGGCCTGCTGACATCAACTCCAAAACTGGACGGATCAGCTTTCAGGAAAAGAGAGCGGATGAGGGTATGTCTACAGAATATATTAATTGATGAAAACTTTATTCATTACTCGCGGTTTTACGTAAATTATTATACATAAACTGTGTTTACAAATAATTTAGCTTAAAAACATTTATTTTTTTCAATCATTCGAGTACATTCGGGTAGTCTTGTGTAATGCAGTATTTTGTGTCTATTTAGGTATGGTTAACCTGAGTGCTAAAATCGTGGAAAAATATATGTTCTTAGCGCGCCTGAAATGGGCTGTCTGCACTCTCAAAGTGCATGTTGTTGCCAAATGTATTTCATATGCTGTAAACCTAGTTCATAGTTGTTAGTTTCCTTTAATGCCAAACAAACACATACCAATCGTTGGTTAGAAGGCGATCGCCAAATTCGTCCTCGCTTTCTCCCGTGTCGCTGGCTGTCGTGTCGTTTTCGTCGGTTTCGCTTGCATACGGTTCAAACCGATATGGCTCAATAGCTTCAGTTTCTTCTTCAATTTCGTTTTCGCTACCTGCCTCCACACTACAACCATCCGTTTCAATACATGCGTAATCTGTTGAATCGCTTAAGCCGCTGAAATCCGAGTCTGAATCCGAGCTAATGTCGCTATTGCTTGCTGTTCTATGCGCCATGTTTGTTTGTGTTGGCTTCACTATGTGACGTCACAGGAAAATGGACGGGTGTATATAACGATGGTTAAAATCAGGCACTTTGAAGCTTTTTTTAGGGATATTGCATGATGGGTAAAATTTTGAAAAAAACTTCGAAAAATAAAATAAGCCACTGGGAACTGATTTTTAATGGTTTTAACCCTTCTGAAATTGTGATAATGTTCCCCTTTAGCTGAAATTGTGAGTAAGACGCTTGATAACTAACTTTTAAGTGCAGCTTTCAGCGAAGAATGTCTTTACTCATAAGTCAACTCTTAGCAGACTTCTTAGGAGTAATTCTAAGACGCTTGATAAATACGGCCCCTGGTGTCTAAGAATTGTTAGAGAGCCATTGAACTGATCTCCTGTAAAACAGAAGGAGCTTGTGTTGAATTGAGGAACACGAAGAAAAGTGACTAAGTTCTGTTTGACAACTGGTTGTGCCACTTTATTACACTGCACATGTAGGCTTGCATATGTCACGTTCTGTTCAACCGGGGCCATGGTGTCAGGTTTTTGTGGCACATCAACCCACCCCCTCGCCATAGGTATTTCGGCATTGCATGCTTGTACAATAAAAAAGAAGAAAAAAATAAACGAATTTGCAAAGGTTGTCAACCCTGTAAGTAGGGAGAAAATGTTCAATTGTATGCTACGAAGCAGAGAAAATCCCTCCCACTGCTGCTTTAAATGGAAAGGAAGTGAAGATGTGAGGATAACCTTTCAATCACGGTGACTGTATTGGACTGGGACATCATTAGTTTACATGAAATGCAGGGCGACCCCCAGGCCAAATATGTACAAAGACGCCATTACCGATCCATGTAGCACGTGCTGCAGCAAAACTGTGCTATTTCTGGTCACGTCCTAATGGCCCTTTTAAGAACAGAGAGGAGTGTTCTCGGCAGGCTGTGGACATGTACCATTAAAACGGGAAATGGCTCTTGCACAGCTAAATTAGTAGTTCCATCATGTAAAAATACTTCCCTGCATCGACTCCCAAACATTAACAATGACAAAAGGGATGAGCAAACAGTGACTCACTTGTTTAGACAAACATTTATAGTCACAGGAAGAGCAGAAAACAGCTCTTTTGGGAATGATGCATATGCAAAGATTGGACTGTGAAAAGAGAACCCTATTAGATCTGGAGGGTCTTTTTAACATGCTTTAGTACAGCCGTCCAAATACTGCAAATTGTTGGTTCCAATCCGATACTAAGTATTGCCAGTGCCGATACTGACACCAATATGGTTATCTTGAAAAAAAAGTAATTGAATAATTTTGTGATTTAATGTAAGGGTCATAATTTTTCCTGTGCCCAATCGCAATCATGCCTCTAGTTGGACTGGTCTCGCCGCAGGTGCAATGTTCGTTTTTACGCGACAGTCTATTGTTCTCTGTTGTTTTGCTTGTGCTTGTTATCGCACTTCCAGTCTGCACTTTGTTTGGATTTGGACACAACGTCCACAGTTTCCAAAAACAATTTGAAATGTGGACTCGTCAGACCACAGAACACTTTTCCACTTTGCATCGGTCCATCTTAGATGAGCTCGGGCCCAGCGAAGCCGGCCGTGTTTCTGGGTGTTGTTGATAAATGGCTTTCGCTTTGCATAGTAAAGTTTTAACTTGCACTTACAGATGTAGCGACCAACTGTAGTTACTGACAGTGGTTTTCTGAAGTTTTCCTGAGCCCATTTGGTGATATCCTTTACACACTGATGTCGGTTTTTGATGCAGTACCGCCTGAGGGATAAAAGGTCCGTAATATCATCGCTTACGTGCAGTGATTTCCCCAGATTCTCTGAACCTTTTGATGACATTACGGACCGTAGATGCTGAAATCCCTAAATTCCTTGCAATAGCTAGTTGAGAAATGTTGTTCTTAAACTGTTGGACAATTTGCTCACGCATTTGTTCACAAAGTGGTGACCCTCGCCCCATCCTTGTTTGTGAATGACTGAGCATTTCCTGGAAGCTGCTTTTATACCCAATCATGGCAGCCACCTGTTCCCAATTAGCCTGTTCACCTGTGGGATGTTCCAAATAAGTGTTTGATGAGCATTCCTCAACTCTCTCAGTCTTTTTTGCCACATGTTGCAGGCATCAAATTCTAAATGAGCTAATATTTGCAAAAAATAACGATTTCCAGTTCGAACATTAAATATCTTGTCTTTGCAGTCTATTCAATTGAATATAAGTTGAAAAGGATTTGCAAATCATTGTATTCTGTTTTTATTTACGATTTACACAACGTGCCAACTTCACTGGTTTTGGGTTTGTACATTTGGACATTAAATACTCTTTTACCTGCACGGCCAACTTCTTTTGCATCCTGGGACCACAAAAGACCAACAGCATGCTCAAACGTCACATGTTTATTTTCAAACAAAGTTTATTGCGAACAATTATACACTATAAAACATCTAAACACTTAAAAAAATTTAACAACACTGTATCTACATTAAATACCTTAAATATGTTTTTTCTTTTTTACATTATGTTGCTTTAATTAATCGTCTAATGAGTCTAGCTAGTAAAAAAAAAGAACAATCTGGAGTGCCCGGAACTTTGAATATGTAAACATAGCTTCCGCATTGAGACTGCATTTGAGAGCGGTGATGTGTTTTTTTTTTAATTTATAAACCATTTGTCCTTTAAAATATGTTTAAAAATAAATTAATAATAATAATAATAATAATAATAATACATATATATATATATATATATATATATATATATATATATATATATATATATATATATATATATATATATATATATAATATATATATATATATATATATATATATATATATATATATATATATTATATATATACTGTACTTATACTCCAGCATATACTGCTTAGCATATCAGAATCAAAATCAGCTTCATTGGCCAGGTATGTTTACCACATATGGACTTTGACTTGGTAGACTGTGCTCTCTGTGTAAACAATAATAATGAACGATTGATTACAAATACAAACAATTGCCTAAAGGGGTCATATTTTATTACTTTGAACTGTTTTATATTTTAATTTTTTTATCCTGTAAAGCGTCTTTGAGTACTCTGAATAGCGCTATACCAAATAAAATGTATTATTATTATTATTATTATTATATTTTAATTGTTTTTCTACATTTAATACACTTCTCTGTTGTCTAAATAATATATAATGGTGGTTCTTTGGTAAAAATGTTGCATATATTAGATTTTATAGACCGTTTTCAAGCCGCTTTCTGACCGTCTCTTCAGGATGCACCGTTTTGTGGGCGGTCCTATTTACGTGCCTCCACTTCGACTTCTCCCCGTCAGCAATGTTGTAGTTTTTGGCTAAATCAGGCTAGAATTAAGGTTTTAGAATGGCCTTCCCAAAGTCCTGACTTAAATGTGTGGACAATGCTGAAGAAACAAGTCCACGTCAGAAATCCAACACATTTAGCTGAACTGCGCCAATTTTGTCAAGAGGAGTGGTCCAAAATTCAACCAGAAGCTTGCAAGAAGCTTGTGGATGGCTCCCA
This sequence comes from Nerophis lumbriciformis, assembly GCF_033978685.3. Taxonomy (NCBI): domain Eukaryota; kingdom Metazoa; phylum Chordata; class Actinopteri; order Syngnathiformes; family Syngnathidae; genus Nerophis; species Nerophis lumbriciformis. The sequence continues at coordinate 18,956,573 of NC_084568.2, forward strand.
AAAGCGCCTTATTGCAGTGAAACTTGCCAAGGGACATGTAAACAAATATTAACATTGCTGTATGTATACTTTTGACCCAGCAGATTTGGTCACATTTTCAGTAGACCCATAATAAATTCATGAAAGAACCAAACTTCATGAATGTTTTTTGTGACCAACAAGTCACTCTATCACAAAAAAATAAGAGTTGTAGAAATTATTGAAAACTCAAGACAGCCATGACATTATGTTCTTTACAGGTGTATGTAAACTTTTGACCACGACTGTATACATCTAAATGCATCGTTTAGAGCATGAATTCAGTCTTCAGTGAAGACAGAGGCATATGAACGCCACTGGTCTGTACAGAAAATAAACAGTGGGTGACTGATTATGTGTCGTATTAGGTTCCATTTAAATGACTTGGCTGTACCTTAGTTGATTAAATGAATAATATCACCACAGTAAATGTGTTTACCATCTTTCATCTCCATAAACAAAACTTTTACCCACCGAGTGTGTTGGTAGTAGAAAGCGTGACAGGTTGTAAACTTCCTGCAGACAGCACTTTTAATGAGCAAATGTTTATTCACAAACAAAATGTCACGCATTCAAACTTGTTTGAGGATGAAGTATTATTATAATGTCAATCATCAGTAGGATAATAAATGCAAGGCTTGGAAGAGCTGCTGAAAAAACATGCTCAACATTGTTTGGACATTGGAAGGGTACCGTATTTTCGGACAGATCCCAGATGTCCAAGAAAAAAATTAACAAGAGTCATGGGAGGGCGGGAGGGGGACATGGCGGTGGGTCGCCAGCCCAAGTGGCCCCGAATCCATCGAGGCATAGTCATGTGGCGGCGGCGAGTGGAACGCCGCTGCAGCAGGCTAGGTGGGCGACCTGGGACGGGCCACATCCGTGGCCGACTGGGAGGTGGGCGCACTTGGCGTGGCGGGCGACCAGGTAGCGGCCATATCCGTGGCCGACGAGGAGACAGGCGCATCGTCATCTTTGCAGGCGTGGAAGCTCGGCGTGGCAAGTCAGGCGGCGAAGCTCGGCGTGGCAAGTCAGGAGGCGAAGCTCGGCGTGGCAAGTCAGGAGGCGAAGCTCGGCGTGGCAAGTCAGGCGGCGAAGCTCGGCGTGGCAAGTCAGGTGGCGAAGCTCGGCGTGGGTCTTGGTCTTGGTGTGGGTCTTGGTCTTGGCATGGCGGGTCTTGGTCTTGGCATGGCGGGTCTTGGTCTTGGTCTTGGCATGGCGGGTCTTGGTCTTGGTATGGCGGGTCTTGGTCTTGGTCTTGGCATGGCGGGTCTTGGTCTTGGTCTTGGCATGGCGGGTCTTGGTCTTGGTCTTGGCATGGCGGGTCTTGGTCTTGGCGTGGCGGGTCTTGGCGTGGAGGGTCTTGGTCTTGGCGTGGAGGGTCTTGGTGTCGTGGAGCTGCGACTGGCGGCACTTGACGTGGAGCTGGTACCGGAGCTTGGCGTGGTGCGGCTAGGCGTGGTGCGGGTACTGGAGCCTGCCGTGGAACTTGGCGTGGTGGGTCTTGGCGTGGTGCAGCGACAGGTGCTAGCCGTGGTGCAGCGACAGGTGCTAGCCGTGGTGCTGCGACAGGTGCTAGCCGTGGTGCTGCGACAGGTGCTAGCCGTGGTGCTGCGACAGGTGCTAGCCGTGGAGCTGCGACAGGTGCTAGCCGTGGAGCTGCGACAGGTGCTAGCCGTGGACCTGCGACAGGTGCTAGCCGTGGACCTACGACAGGTGCTAGCCTTGGAGCAGCTAGCCGTGGTGCTAGCCTTGGAGCAGCTAGCCGTGGTTCTAGCCGTGGTGCTGCTACTGGTGCTAGCCTTGGTGCAGGTGGAGGTGGCCTAGCTGGGGGTTGCGGCTTGGCATGGCAAAAGACCGGTGGTGGTGGCCGTGCTGGAGGCTGTGGCTTGGCAGGTCGGAAGACTGGTGGTGGCGGCCGTGCTGGAGGCTGTGGCTTGACATGGTCATGCTGAGCCACCCCACCTGAACAATTCCCAGCCCTAGCCCCCCCCCCCCCCCCCCTCAAGGGGCGGATACCAGACGCGCTCCCTGCGGTCTGGAACTCTCTCTAGGGGTGGGCGGAGGGAAGCAGAAACTTCCCCTTTAAATTGTCCAAAATGTCTATTTTCTACCTGTGATATTGTGGGTGAAAAAAAAAAATTGCGACCAGGTAGCGGCCATATCCGTGGCCGACGAGGAGACAGGCGCGTCGTCATCTTTGCAGGCGTGGAAGCTCGGCGTGGCAAGTCAGGCGGCGAAGCTCGGCGTGGCAAGTCAGGAGGCGAAGCTCGGCGTGGCAAGTCAGGAGGCGAAGCTCGGCGTGGCAAGTCAGGCGGCGAAGCTCGGCGTGGCAAGTCAGGTGGCGAAGCTCGGCGTGGGTCTTGGTCTTGGCGTGGGTCTTGGTCTTGGCATGGCGGGTCTTGGTCTTGGCATGGCGGGTCTTGGTCTTGGCATGGCGGGTCTTGGTCTTGGTCTTGGCATGGCGGGTCTTGGTCTTGGCGTGGCGGGTCATGGCGTGGAGGGTCTTGGTCTTGGCGTGGAGGGTCTTGGTGTCGTGGAGCTGCGACTGGCGGCACTTGACGTGGAGCTGGTACCGGAGCTTGGCGTGGTGCGGCTAGGCGTGGTGCGGGTACTGGAGCCTGCCGTGGAACTTGGCGTGGTGGGTCTTGGCGTGGTGCAGCGACAGGTGCTAGCCGTGGTGCAGCGACAGGTGCTAGCCGTGGTGCTGCGACAGGTGCTAGCCGTGGAGCTGCGACAGGTGCTAGCCGTGGAGCTGCGACAGGTGCTAGCCGTGGAGCTGCGACAGGTGCTAGCCGTGGACCTACGACAGGTGCTAGCCTTGGAGCAGCTAGCCGTGGTGCTAGCCTTGGAGCAGCTAGCCGTGGTTCTAGCCGTGGTGCTGCTACTGGTGCTAGCCTTGGTGCAGGTGGAGGTGGCCTAGCTGGGGGTTGCGGCTTGGCATGGCAAAAGACCGGTGGTGGTGGCCGTGCTGGAGGCTGTGGCTTGGCAGGTCGGAAGACTGGTGGTGGCGGCCGTGCTGGAGGCTGTGGCTTGACATGGTCATGCTGAGCCACCCCACCTGAACAATTCCCAGCCCTAGCCCCCCCCCTCAAGGGGCGGATACCAGACGCGCTCCCTGCGGTCTGGAACTCTCTCTAGGGGTGGGCGGAGGGAAGCAGAAACTTCCCCTTTAAATTGTCCAAAATGTCTATTTTCTACCTGTGATATTGTGGGTGAAAAAAAAAAAATTGTGACTTGGGCGTGACTTGAGTACTGGGGGGAGGGGAATCAAAAGAAAAAGAATTCAGAAAAAAAAAATCCTGGTTTTTGACGTCATCAGGGCGAAGCCGGGCTGGCTGCTGCTTGCTTCCGCCCGGAGGGGGAGGGGCATGTGGGAGCAGCGTGTCCTGCAGGCTCGCGGAAGTTCTTCCTGACGTCCTTCGTCTTTGGCGGCGCTTCCGTGGCTGAGGTGACGCTGTGTCGTCCTGGGACCAAATGAAGTCTCTATACTCCATGGAGGAGTAGCGCCGCGTTTCCTCCTCCATCGCGCACAGGACCGCCCAAGAAGCCTCGTCCTAACTGTCCAACTTTAGTTCAGAAAAACTGTCAAGACTTGGTCCTGGGGTTTAGTTGTTCTGGGATGCAACGGAAAGTTGGCTCGGGCGTGACGGGAATGTGAGTACATTTTTTATTTAAAGACTATAAATACAAAACAAGGAAGTAAACAAAAGGCGCGCACAATGGCGGAGAACAAACTATGAAACCAAACACTTGCACAATGGCAGAAACTATGAACAATTAAACAAAACTTGTAAACTATGGCTTGAATAAAGAAAACTTACTTGGATGAAAAAACGGCATAAAAAAAGCGCAGCAAGTGTCATAAGGGTGTGGAGAGTGTGCAGAAGCATAAATGCGGGGATGTCACCAGAAAGACAAACTGAAAAACACTGAACTTAAAAACTACAGACATGATTAACGAAAACAGGTGCGTGACTCAAAACGTGAAACAGGTGCGTGACGTGACAGGTGAAAACTAATGGGTTGCTATGGTGACAATCAAGAGTGCACAATGAGTCCAAACGTGGAACAGGTGAAACTAATGGGGTAATCATGAAAACAAGACAAGGGAGTGAAAAGACAGAAACTAAAGAGTCCTATAACTAAACAAAACATGACTTAAAACAAAACATGATTACACAGACATGACAGTACGAAATAATTATATAACATGTTAAGAGACTTTTGATTTACAGAGTTTTTAATTTTATGTAACATAGCAATGCTTTTTGCCATATTTGTCTTGAGTATATTTATGTACAGTTTCCAATTTGATTTATCATCTATATAAATTCCCCCAAATTTTGTTGAATACACCCTTTCTATAAGCGGTAGAAAATGGATGGATGGATGGATGGATGGATGCATGGACACCCTTTCTATCTCCATATCATCAATTCTTATATGACACTGTATGTTATTTTTCCTATTTCCAAAAATTATATATTTTGTTTTATTTAGGTTGATTGATAGTTTATTGGCATCACACCATCGCTTTAGTATGTGGAGTTCACTCTCTACAGTCTCTAGGAGTTGGCCAAGGTCTTGCCCAGAACAGTAGGGACTTGTATCATCAGCAAAGAGAATACAGTTGAGTTTTTTTCAAAGATTTTACAGATATCATTAATATACAATAAAAACAATTTTGGTCTCAGTACAGAACCTTGGGGTACTCCATGTGTTATAATCTTTTTATCTGAATCTACATTGTTCATATGCACATACTGTTCTCTGCCACCAAGATAACTTTTCAACCAATCATGAGCAAGACCTCTGACACCATACCTCTGCATTTTGTTTAAAAGTAATGTGTGATCGATGGTGTCAAAGGCCTTGCTCAGGTCAATAAAAACGCCAACAACAAACACCCTCTTATCAATTTCAGTGGTTAACTCCTCAACTAATTCCATCACTGCCATGGAAGTGGACCTGTTTGATCGAAAACCGTATTGGTGTTCACTTAGCAAGTGATGTTTATCAATAAAACTGTCTAATCTTGATACGGATAATTTTTCAAGGACTTTTGAAAATTGTGGCAGTAAAGAAATAGGCCTATAGTTGGTGAACTGATGCTCATCTCCACTTTTGAAGATGGGAATAACTTTTGCCGTTTTCATCTTCATTGGGAAAACACCTTTTATAAAATAAATATTGCATATATAAGTGAAGGGAACAACTATAAAATCAACAATTTCCTTGATCAGAGAAAAGTCCAAGTCACAGCAGTCTGTTGACTTCTTGTTTTTCTGAGAATTTACAATTTCTATGATTTCACTTTCATGAACGGGAGAAATAAAAAACGATTCTAAGTTGCTTTGATTGGTTTGTTCATTAAATTTGACACTGTTTTCGGGTTGTACAATTTCATTTGCTAAATTGGGTCCAACATTCACAAAGAAGGTGTTAAAAGCATCCGTTATTTCCTCAGGGTCATTTATAGTTTGATTATTTTCTATGAAATAGCTTGGATGTTCCTTATTTGTCATGTTTTTTTTTTAATGACACCATTTAAAACTTTCCACGGACGCTGGATGCTATTTTTATGTTGTTCTAATAGGTTACAGTAATATGTTCTTTTGCTGTGCTTTATTATTTGTGTTAACTTATTTTTGTACGTTTTATATTTGTGTTCAGTTTCTTTGGTTCTGTGCTTTAAATGTCTTCTGTAAAGATACTTTTTCTTTTTGCAGGACTTCAATAGTCCCTTTGTGATCCACAGTTTGTCCTTAACAGTGCTGCCCTTAATGTCGTGTTTTTTAATTGGACAGTGCTTATCATACAGTGTTATGAAAATGTTAAGAAAAGAGGTATAAACCTCCCCCCAGTCTTGAGCACATAACTCAGACTTGAATGCTGCCATAGTTTCTGGTGTTTGGTGTCTAACAAATCCATATTGAACTGCTTTTTTGGTTTTTGTCTTATAAAAGAAATTGTGGAAAATGCTTTTTATAAATGTTATTTTATGTTATAAACCTTTTAGAGACAAGGTTTTTAACGACTAACATTTTGACATGATTACAACAGAAGTGGGCACTTTCGGACATTGTTGCACCCTTTCTCATAAACTGATCCCAGCATCACATGCATCTCTTCACGTCCCTCCAAAGGTCTGAGTGTCGCGCAACAGAGCTGTTCCTGTATCCGAGAGACGCATGTGACTTTATTCTCTTTCCTCCCCGTAAGGTGCAACCCACTTCCTGTTGCTCGGTTACAATAATTATGGCATTAGTATTCGCTATTGAGCTGCAGCCGGAAGCAGAGGCTCCACCAGACAATGACGGCCAATGCCGGTCATTGTAATTAAAACAGCAGAGATCCTCAATACGCTCTAACAAACGCGTGAAAGCTCTGCGGTCACTTTAGCTGAAGTGTACATTTATATCACATAGCGATGCATTGTGGGTAAAGCACCATCCGAGAAAAATATTTAGTTGAACTGCAGTTCTTTAGTGCAATAGGATAGTATAGTATATTATACATGCATCCCTTGAAATACCATTCTGTGCATAAATTAGGCAATTTGCATTGTATTGTCAAACATTTTAGGTTCACACTTATCCTGCGAGGCCAGACAAAGCTCATCACTACAGCAACAAAGCGTTTAGAAGTGCTCCATATGTCAAGTTCAGTTACCATGGTAATGTGTTCAATAGAGAAGAGGAGTTCCCTGCATGGGGCAGACGAATACTCAGCACGCCTAACAATTACAGTACCTTTTTTTTTTTTTTGTGCATGTCTTTTGGTTTTCACTTCCGTTTGAGATTTGGAGCATCAAAAGGAGGATGTGCGTTTCCTTCAAAGGGACGGCATGGTAGTCACTCGATGTCATGAATGTATTCCCATTGTGACGCACACGCTCAGCTGCGTTTCCTCGACCTGCCTGGGGCACAATTCTTGTCACACAAGCGGTGGAGATTTTGGTGTGTATTATTTGTTTCTCCTTTGCCAGAAGAGCAGAATTACGATTGATGATTTTGCACGTTTTACCTCAACCATTGTTTTGCATCCTGAGGTGCACCCCTGTCCCCGGTCCACGTTGCGGAACCTAACTCCACCACAACACCACCGTTGCCGCAATGAAGACGTCACGGACAAGTTGTCTTCGAAGAAGCCATGTGAATTTTTGTTACGCCTCTCTGACATACGAAGCTTATGAATGCTCAAAATAGGACCGCAGTATAAGATTGTGATCGGTAAAAACACAACCTGACGTAAGACTGTGCGCACCAGTTGGCATGGCAGGTAACAATCACGGTAAGTGGTGGAGTGAAGTCATGTTAGAAATATATTTTGATCCCACATGTAATGGAAGTGATACAAAGGTTTATCAATGAAGAAAAACACTGGTGTCTTAAATTAATGTATTGTTTGTTGGACTTTTGGGTTTGCGTAATCAATCTTTGTATTAAAGCTAAAAGTTAAAGTCCCATTGATAGTCACACACACACACACACACACACACACTAGGTGTGGTGAAATTATCCTCTGCATTGGACCCATCCCCATGTTCACCCCCTGGGAGGTGAGAGGTGAAAGGTAAAAAACAAAAAACAAAGACAAAAAAAAAACAGGTGGCACAAGTTAAGCAAATAGCTTAACAAAAATCGGTTCAAAGACAAAGTAGGTCTGACACTAGCAAAATCAAGTAGAGTCTATCAAGGCTACAACACAGCATGGCAGAAAACAAAATCACTCTGATCCAATGGTGAGCAGGTGGTTTTAAGCAGGATGGGAGGGTGAACGGTGAATTGGGATTGGCTGGCTGATTAACAGGTGAAATGAGGAGCAGCTGGGAACAGGAACCGGTTGATTGGCAGCAGAGGCAGTGAATGAGTGTGACCTGTAGAAACAATAGGGGAAGAAACACAAACAAACCACCACTACATGGAACGTAACAATTCCAAACATTAGAAATCTTCTAAAAATGCAGGTAATTTGGAATATATATATACTTTCATTATCTCACAATGGTAAAATTCGACCAATAAAGCCCTCTAAAAACATTCAAAAACCTCCAACACTGTTTTATACACCGTATGTTGTAAGTATGTGCATTATGTAGTAACAGGCACATTCATGATAACATTTTAAGCATTACTGTAACCTCTTATGGCTTTTTATACACTATAAAAAAAAAAGCTTTCGACACAGTAAGAAACAAAACCCTCTAGAGAGTATTGGAATGAATGAGAGTCCCCAAGTACCGTATTTTTCGGACTATAAGTCGCAGTTTTTTTTCATAGTTTGGCCGGGGGTGCGACTTATACTCAGGAGCGACTTATGTGTGAAATTATTAACACATTACCATAAAATATCAAATAATATTATTTAGCTCATTCACGTAAGAGACTAGACGTATAAGATTTCATTGGATTTAGCGATTAGGAGTGACAGATTGTTTGGTAAACGTATAGCATGTTCTATATGTTATGACTCTTACCATAATATGTTACGTTAACATACCAGGCACGTTCTCAGTTGGTTATTTATGCGTCATATAACGTACACTTATTCAGCCTGTTGTTCACTATTCTTTATTTATTTTAAATTGCTTTTCAAATCTCTATTCTTTGGTGTTGGGTTTTATCAAATAAATTTCCCCCAAAAAATGCGACTTATACTCCAGTGCGACTTGTATATGTTTTTTTCCTTCTTTATTATGCATTTTCGGCCGGTGCGACTTATACTCCGAAAAATACGGTATATAGTCAACTCACTAAGCCAGCTCTACAGATGTCAACAGGCAGCTGTGAGAGTGGAAGATGAGCTCACTGATTGGTTTGAAGTTACAAAAGATGGACGGCATTGATGCCTAGTCTCCAATCTGTTACAACTTCTACTCTGAAGCAGTGATGAAAGAGTCTGCAGGCGAACTCTCATGGATTGGTGTCAACATCAACAGGAGGATTATAAACAACCTAAGGTTTGCAGATGTAATTGTCCTGATTGCTACTTCACAAGAAAGACTGCGAGAACTACTAGGCTATGTAAATACGGTCTCTAGGGAGAACAGTCACTAAGAAGATTAAGGCCAGGACAGCAGGGAAAAAACCCGTACAGTAGAACCAAAGATCTTCTTCCAGGGGGTGCAGTTGGAGCAGGTGTACAGATAGCCCTTAGTTCTCTGGAGGTTATGTGGAAGGACAGGGCTCTACGGATGTCTATCAAGCTGAGGATCTTGAAGGCTTTGGTATGGTCTGTAGTGACGTACGTCTGTGAACCTTGGACACTGCACTCAAAGGTCATACAGGAGATATAAACCCTTGAGATGAGGTGTTATAGAACGCTATTTAGGGTCAGCTGTACAGAACATCACTCTAACACCTCAGGGCTGGAGGAGTTGGGGACAGAAAGAACGCTGTTAACTTTGGTGACACAAAGAAAACTATAGTACTTTGGCCATATCAACAGAGCCCAAAACATCCCGACACATATTCCCTGAGGGAAAATCTGTGGATCTCGAAGTAGGGGTAGACCACACAGGAGATGGAGTGACGACATAAAGAGCTGGACAGGGAGTTCTCTCGCTGAATGCAACCAGAAGTGCAAGGACTGAGAGAAATGGACAACGATTGTGGTGGATGCTTCCAAAGCCCCAGACTTCCCTGGAAAAAATAGTGGAATCACCAGACTTGGAGGATGTTCATTCAGTTGTTTAATATTGTAGAAAAAAAGCAGATAACAGACCCAAAACTGTAGTAATTTCAAATGGCAACTTTCTTGCTGTAAGAAACACTAAAACAAATCAAGAATATACAATATATTGTGGTAGTCGGTAACAGTTTAATTTTCTGCAAGGATAGGGAATATGGAATCACTGAATTGTGAGGAAAAATATTATAGAATCACCATGTAAATTTAGATTTTCAAAGCTAGCACCTGCATCAGATTAAGTCTGTACTTTGTTGCACCACCTCTAATTCAGAATGGCTATTAGAACAGAAGGCAGAGGAAACTACACGTTTTGATTTAGTATTTGCTAGTTGAACTTTACAGATCACAAACAAGGTAAATTCGGATCGCTAACGTTGTTAGCATAAATGAATGGGAATTAACATTGAGAAAATGTGCATAACGGCGAACGGAGAAATAATCTCGGTTCATTATGAGACTGTGGTGGTACATAAACCTAGCTAGCTAGAGATATAGGCCCCAAAATCATTGAACAAGTACAGAGACAGCTGGCTATCTTGAGTGGAAGTCTGCTGGAGTAGTCTACAGTCATACAGTAACAAGCAATTACACCTCTATTCAACTTAAATACCATAGATCAAATATATTTACCCCAGTGATATCATCAAAACTTACCTGACTGGATGAAGTCCTTGGGCTCAAATACTAGTGTGGCCTCAATAGCCCTGCTGTAGTGTGTAGCATGCTGAGGATTATCTGTGCATGTGATGGAGGAATGCACAGTGAAGGGTTGAAATTCTACTGAATTTGCATTAAATCAGGTTGTTTTAGCTAATAATCATGCTGCAAGATCTAGCATGTTGCATTCAATGTTTATTCACGTTAATTTCCCGTTATTTCCCATGGAAAGTTTCCAACTTTGAATATTTCCGGAATTTTGCAACCCCAGTGCTGTTACATAAAACAAGTAAAACATCATTAAGGTATTTCTTTTTTACAATTTGTGTTGAAGACCTGTGCCTTTTGTGGTTAAGGTTACAAGCAGGGCCACTTTAACTAATGCAAGGCCCCAGGGCTGATACATTTTGAAAGTAAAGTAAATGATTATGAGCTATTTCTGACATGGGTGAGGAGTAACAACGGTCTGGGACACAATGTGCACTTTGCATGTATGTGCTTGTCTTTTACAACAATGACGTTAAAGTAGTGCCCTGACTTCTATATAAGAGCAAAGGTGGCCCTGAAAAGGCGAAAATGGAAAAAAGCAAATTGTTGCAGTCTGACAAGACATCATGTGTCAAATTTAACACCATTCAGGATGAAAAAGAAAATCCGGATGTCCGACAATGAGAGGCAACATTTCTGATTATATTAGATAAAGTAGCAGTAGAATGGAAAAACAAGTTGACTTAATATGCTTATTAGTGTTTCATTGTATCCATTAAACCAGGGGTCTCAGACATGCGGCCCGTGGGTCAATTGCGGCCCGCGAGACGTTATTGTGCGGCCCCCACCTTAATATGAATGTTTAATGTTAGTGCGGCCCGCGAGTTTTATATGAATGGCACTTGACAGCATTGTGTTATTTGGGTCCAAAATGGCTCCTTCAACGATCTGGGTTGCCTACCCCTGCGTTAGTGGAAAAGCGACAAATGAGTGAAAGCGACAGAGACATTGCCATGGAGACGAGGGTTTTCTTACGTGCCTGGCTGCAGTCACACCGCGACACCTGTCCGTCAGTAATAACAGTCCCCAATAACCTGGACTAATTCAAACCGTTATTTGTTTTTTTTATTGTTTAATTTGCATTGCCTCACACGATGAACACTACATATATTTCTATATGACACCGGATAACACTCGGGGAGCCGTCACTTTTTTGCGCTAGCTATCCCGGTACTTTCCCGGCTATTATCCGCCGACCGCCGTGTTGCTGTAGGGAGGAAAAGTAGAACGACACACATTGCGGAAATAACATTATTCTCCGTGCGTCGGCTAAATACAAATATATTCCACAACCCCATACATGTCATTTCAAAGCCTGCAGTGAAGAGCAAGGTTTGTGATGAGCAAAGACAATTCGGTGAAAAGTGGGAGATGCAATATTTCTTTGTTGAGCACAGGGGCACCCCGACGTGTCTTATTTGCACAGAGAAAGTTGCGGTGCACAAGGAATACAATTTGAAATGTCATTATACAACTAGACATGTTGAGGAGTATGCAAACATTTTTTTAAAGAAATCTTTTCTTGCGGCCCAGCCTCACCCAGACTCTGCATCCAGTGGCCCCCAGGTAAATTGAGTTTGAGACCCCTGCATTAAACCATATCCAATTGTATTTACAATGCGCAAAGTACCGTATTTTTCGGACTATAAGGCGCACTTAAAGTCCTTTCATTTTAAACCGGTTTTGTCCTGACTGTGGATATCAGCAGGAGACCACTTCTTAAGGTTCCAGGAGCCGGAGATGGTTCACATGGCTCTAACACGGTGGTCTTCAACATTTTCCAGGCCAATGACACCCAAACTGATGGAGAGATGGAGAGGGGACACCCAGTAATAGGCAGTAACAAGCTACATGTAGCAAAGCTACGTAGTTTAACCGCATTTCCCGTAGTTTAGTGATTCCTGTAGCTCAGCTATTGTTAAACCCATGTAGCGAGGTAACTTACATCAAAGCTACAAAGAGAGAAAATGGACTGAAAATCCAGGCCCAAAAGGAAGGAGAAAATACAATGACCTGGATGAATGAGAACATCCATATATACGGAGAAAAGCCATGAGGATTGGTTGGTGTTTGTATGATGAGTCACACTTGGCTAAAGTTAGGGCATTGAGACATTACGAACTGGCAAATCAGAGGCAAGATAGGGCGGGTCATCGAAACCAGGAAGCAAAATCATAACAGACATGCACTCATGTCACATGACGACGAGGGAGTCGGAGACAGAGGGACGCTTCAAGCGGACGACTCAAAAAAAAAGAAGAAACATGGATTCTCTCCTGCAGATTAAATTTGACCAAAAAATGCTACTCTTTATAGTCACGGTGGAGAGTGGGGCCGGGACGTAACAAAATATAATTGAGAAGCATTGCCCTAGATCAGGGGTCGGCAACCCAAAATGTTGAAAGAGCCATATTGGACCAAAAATACAAAAAAAAAATCTGTCTGGAGCTGCAAAAAATTAAAAGCCATATTACATACAGATAGTGTGTCATGAGATATAAATTGAATTAAGAGGACTTAAAGGAAACTAAATGACCTCAAATATAGCTACAAATGAGGCATTATGATACAAAAAAAAATCTGTCTGGAGCCGCAAAAAATTAAAAGCCATATTACATACAGATAGTGTGTCATGAGATATAAATTGAATTAAGAGGACTTAAAGGAAACTAAATGACCTCAAATATAGCTACAAATGAGGCATTATGATGCAATATGTACATATAGCTAGCCTAAATAGCATGTTAGCATCGATTAGCTTGCAGTCATGCAGTGACCAAATATGTCTGATTAGCACTCCAACAAGTCAATAACATCAACAGAACTCACCTTTCATGCACAACCTTAAAAGTTTGGTGGACAAAATGAGACAGAAAAAGAAGTGGCATAAAACACGTCCTAGAAAGTCATACATGTAAACAAACTGGTGAGTTCAAGGACCGCCAAAATTAGTAGGACAAAACGGCGCTCGCCAAATACTGGAATCAGTGAAGCATGTTTAATATAAACAGTGTGCTTTATAACAATTGGGGAGGTTTGTGTCATGTTTGTCCTCCTACAGAAACCATATTAAAACAAAAAATAGATTGTTTTCCCCTCATCTTTTTCCATTTTTCATACATTTCTGAAAAAGCTCCAGAGAGCCACTAGGGCGGCACTAAAGAGCCGCATGCGGCTCTAGAGCCGCGGGTTGCCGACCCCTGCCCCAGATGAACATACATAAAGTGCTCATTCTCTAAAATTAATTGTGGGGGGAGGTGTAGTCAGCGCTGTTTGCAGAAGGAAAAGCCACCGCCGCTGTCCATGGTTACTGAGGACGAGCGCCATCGGGCAGGGGCGGGGCATGTGCAGACGGCGAGACACAGCGGGCAGGTGATTAGATTTCACAGCTGGTACGTGTTAATCTAATCATCTGTTGTCTTTAACAGTAAGCGGCCGAGAGGCTGAGAAGTCACGTTCTGGGAGAAGGAAACAGTTGATAAAACATATGAGCATTAAAACTTTGTTAAAACCTGCAAGCTTGGATCCTGTGAAGTGTCTGTCAGTGGGACCGCTAGGAAGCGACTTCCACATTAATGTTTTGTAATTTAATATTTTTTGTAAGATCCTTGGGGGGGGCCTGTACATCAAGAGTTGCACTGAGATTGTCCTACATTCCAAAACACTGGGAAGTTCTGCTCTGACCTCAAAGTGCTCCCGTTGAAAATAAATCAACATACTTTTTGCCGTGCAACACGGTTGTGACATTTCTTTAAATTTAAAAAACGATGTAAGGCACAAACATGACGGAAAAAAAAAAAAAAAAAAAAAAGGACCGTGGTATACACGCAACATGCATAACCTCATTTTTGGAGAATAACCCACTTTCATTCCCAGCCGAGCCCATTACGGTTATTGGTTGAAGTGACATCAGGTCACAGTGACAGCCAAGCAGACCTGGCAGACCTTATTGGTTCACTCCTGCTGCCCCATCTGGTAAAACCACTCCGCAGCCAAACTACACCCAACACCAGTATCAAGGCCATTAAAAAAAAATAAAAAAATAAAAATTCAAGAATGCAACATACATTTTGTTAACTTTTTCTATTGGTGTCTATGTGCTTTGTAGTGGACTGGTGACCATGCCGTCCAGGGTACATTTGCCTATAGGTTCCAGCTCACCAGTGATCCTAATAAAGACATTGGGTACAGAAAAGTGATGGCTTGTGGGAAAGTATAATATGGCATCTTTGTGAGCACCTTAAATCCATTGTAGCAGTGATTCTCAAACTGTGGTACATGCACTACCGGTCAGAGTGGTATATAGGAAGAGTATGGATGACTAAACGAGAGGCGTCATGTTTGCTACCAAGGACGTGTGCATCTGTGCCCGGAAGCATGCAACTCAGTTGTTCTGACGTTACTTTTCCTGATGAAATAAATCAAAATGATAAGTCCAAAAATACCCCAGTTCATAAACTTACAATAAAACATGCTTTTATTTCGTCAAAGTAGTACATAATAATCATTTTGGGGCCATTGTGATGCACTTCACCGCTACATTCATGCAGTGTTTAGAGACCGGCAGCTCTCTAACACGCTCCCCCGGCAAAATGCACATCACAAAATACACAAGGACCAAAAATAAATATGTTATCCTCAGTTTGCCAAAATCCTCATTAGCTTTGGACCATCAATTACGGAGAAATTATGACTCCTGTGTGAAGCATGTCAACTGTGGTGTCTGCCTCCGATGTATTATTTGCAATCACTGCGCTGTGTATGCCTGTGCTTTCACTTTTGCTTTGTCGAACATTTTTCCTAGTTTTTGCTGTTGGGAGTCCTGATTTCATTATCACCATATTAACTTGAACACTGAAATATCGCTGCTTTTTACTGCAATATTTATTAGTTTAGTTTGGATTATTGGTGACACATGGAGAAGAGGCGAAAACAAAAGTTTTGTCTGGCAAAGTGTATTACAAAACCCAAAACCAGTGAAGTTGGCACATTGTGTAAATAGTAAATAAAAACAAAATACAATGATTTGCAAATCCTTTTCAACTTATATTCAATTGAATAGACTGCAAAGACAAGATATTTAACGTTCAAACGGGTAAACGTTGTAATTTTTAGCAAATATTAGTTCATTTGGAATTTGATGCCTGCAACATGTTTCAAAAAAGCTGGTGAACAGGCTAATTGGGAACAGGTGGGTGCCATGATTGGGTATAAAAGCAGCTTCCATGAAATGCTCAGTCATTCATAAACAAGGATGGGGCAAGGGTCACCACTTTGTGAACAAATGCGTGAGCAAATTGACGGACAGTTGAAGAACAACATTTCTCAACAAGCTATTGCAGGGAATTTAGGGATTTCACCATCTACGGTCCGTAATATCATCAAAAGGTTTAGAGAATCTGGAGAAATCACTGCATGTAAGCGGCAAGGCCGAAAACCAACATTGAATGCCCCTGACCTTCGATCCCTCCGGCGGTACTGCATCAAAAACCGACATCAGTGTGTAAAGGATATCGCCACAGGGCACAGGAACTCTTCAGAAAACCACTGTCAGTAACTACAGTTGGTCGCTACATCTGTAAGTGCAAGTTAAAACTCTACTATGCAAAGCAAAAGCCATTTATCAACAACACCCAGAAACGTCGCTGGCTTTGCTGGACCGGAGCTCATCTAAGATGGACTGATGCAAAGTAGAAAAGTGTTCTGTGGTCTGACGAGTCCACATTTCAAATCGTTTTTGGAAACTGTGGACGTCGTGTCCTCCGGACCAAAAAAGAAAAGAACCATCTGGATTGTTCTAGGAGCAAAGTTCAAAAGCCAGCATCTTTGATGGTATGGGGGTGTATTAGTGCCCAAGGCATGGGTAACCTACACATCTGTGAAGGCGCCATTAATGCTAAAAGGTACATACAGGTTTTGGAGTGACATATGTTGCCATCCAAGCAACGTCTATTTCATGGACGCCCCTGCTTATTTCAGCAAGACTATGTCAAGCCACATTCTGCATGTGTTCCAACAGCGTGGTTTCACAATAAAAGAGTGCGGGTACTAGACTGGCCTGCCTGTAGTCCAGACCATTGAAAATGTGTGGCGCATTATGAAGCGTAAAATACGACAACGGAGACTCCGGACTGTTGAACAACTTAAGCTGTACATCAAACAAGAATGGGAAATAATTCCACCTGAAAAGCTTCAAAAGTTGGTCTCCTCAGTTCCCAAACGTTTACTGAGTGTTGTTAAAAGGAAAGGCCATGTAACACAGTGGTAAAAAATGCCCTTGTGCCAACTTTTTTGCGATATGTTGCTGCCATTAAATTCTAAGTTAATGATTATTTGCAAAAAAAATTATGTTTCTCAGTCCGAATATTAAATATCTTGTCTTTGCAGTCTATTCAATAAGTTGAAAAGGATTTGCAAATCATTGTATTCTGTTTTTATTTACGAATTACACAACGTGCCAACTTCACTGGTTTCGGGTTTTGTAGTTAAACAAAAACCCCTGCCTTGTTTTTAATGAATACTTAGGCCTACTAAGCTACTGTATTTTGATGTTGGTCTTTATGGTGGTACCTAAGTTTTTTTTTGAGGTGGTATTCGGTGAAAACCACCGCATTACAGCATAGTAGCAAGTCCAATGTACCCGTACTAATATTTGAGCGACGCATGCATAAGTAAAACATTCGCTGTTTCTCCTGGAAACAAAAGGCAAATCAAACAGTAAGCGGCAAAAACGATAATGATGGCATGTCATTGCTCGGAACTTTCACACGAGTGATTGCTACAAGTGTTTATTTGAACCAGCTCCTTTCTTGTAATGTCATTGACGTCACTGGAGCTGCCTCGACAACATCTCTCAGACCCTTTTCATACCGACTCAGACGCAAATTCACAGTGCAAACAGAACCGACGGTGTGCACATACACACACACACACACACACACACACACACACACACACACACACACACACACACACACACACACACACACACACACACACACACACACACACACACACACACACATACTCTCACTCACACACACACATACTCTCACTCACCCAGTCCACAGAGAGAACGAAAGTGGGTTGATTGGCGTTATTGCGCACAATGACAATATGAGTAACAACCCTTGAAAGGCTTGAGCTGTGAATGACGTCACTGAACACTGATGTGGCAAACAACCAAAGTGATTTTATGTAGTTGGTAAAAGAAAACATATTATTTGTTTAATTGGAAAACAAAGGTTGTACGCTGTCGTAGCAGTTAAGCTAGAAAATGTCTCGTTTTGCAACTACATAGGTGTGCTCAGAAATGTATTCCCAAATCAGAAAATTTGAATTTTTGCCTTTTCCACCAAAAATCTGGAAACTCTCAAGTGGAGATGTCCGATAATGTCTTTTTTGCCGATTATCCAATATTGTCCAACTCTTAATTACACATTATTATGCCTAATTTTGTTGTGATGCGCCGCTGGATGCATTAAACAATGTAACAAAGTTTTTCGAAATAAATCAACTCAAGTTATGGAAAAAAATGCCAACATGGCACTGCCATATTTATTATTGAAGTCACAAAGTGCATTATTTTTTTTTAACATGCCTCAAAACAGCAGCTTGGAATTTGGTACACGCTCTCCCTGAGAGAGCATGGGGAGGTTGAGGTGGGCGGGGTTGGGAGGGCGGGGTTTTAGGGGCAGCGGGGGGTGTTATTGTAGCGTCCCGGAAGAGTTAGTGCTGCAAGGGGTTCTGGGTATTTGTTCTGTTGTGTTTATGTTGTGTTACGGTGCGGATGTTCTCCCGAAATGTGTTTGTCATTCTTTTTTGGTGTGGGTTCACAGTGTGGCGCATATTTGAAACAGTGTTAAAGTTGTTTATACGGCCACCCTCAGTGTGATCTGTATGGCTGTTGACCAAGTATGATTGGCATTCACTTTTGTGTGTGAAAAGCCGTAGATATTATGTGACTGGTTAATTGGCGCTCTGTACTTCTGTGTTTTAAAAAGTCATAAATTGTACTTTTTGAAACCGATACCGATAATTTTGAAACCAATAGCGATCATTTCCAATATTACATTTTAAAGCATTTATCGGCCGATAATATCGGCAGTCCGATATTATCGGACATCTCTACTCACAAGCTTTAAACGGTTAAACGTTTTTTCATTGTGGTCCACATCGCAGTTAGAGTGCATCCGGAAAGTATTCACGACACTTCACTTTTTCCACACGCTGGATGAAAAAAACGACGCTTCTCTTCTCAACCTGATGGAGCTTGAGAGGTGCTACAAAGAGAAATGGGCAAAAATGCCCAAAGATAGGTACCACTGATAGTCACACACACACTAGGTGTGGTGAAATTACTCTCTGCATTTGACCCATCCCCATTTTCCACCCCCTGGGAGGTGAGGGGAGCAGTGAGCAGCAGCGGTGGTCCCGCTCGGGAATCATTTAGGTGATTTAACCCCCAATTCCAACCCTTGATGCTGAGTGCCAAGCAGGGAGGTAATGGGTCCCATTTTTATAGTCTCTGGTATGTGGCATCGTATTCTAAAAGACTTAAGGCCGTAATTGCTGCCAAATGTGAAAGTGATTTTTTTCTTATTAGTTTAAAAAAAAAAAAAAAACATTAAATAATAATTCAAGAATAAAAGTCAGTGTTAATAGTGTATCACAATAACAATACCAACACAGCGAAACAATGTTAGCATTAGCAGTCGGTTCCCTTGACGTCTACTATTGTTCATGTTTTTTGGAATATCCCACAGGTGAACAGGCTAATCGGGAACATGTGGGTGTATTCTGTTTTTATTTACGATTTACACAACGTGCCAACTTCACTGGTTGTGGGTTTTGTAATAATTATAATAATTTACACATCCTTTTGACAAAATACCCCTCAGTGATTGACTTGGACTCGACCACACCCTCGTGAACACTCTTTGACCATGGACTCGTTGACCCATTTTACTTATCGGCTCTTTCGCCGTAAAGAGATTGAAGAATTCTTCATCCAGGCTTACTTTGGCAAAAGCTTGCTTGTGGAGGCCCCCGCTTGTGACGCTAAAATGCTTTTGCGGGAGTGAGACCAACGCTGTAACATTTACCTGTGACCTGTTTTAATAAATGCTTGTGAAATCTTCCAGAAAACCCGACCTCTGAGTCGAACAGAATATATTGCTTTTCTTGTTAAGTACAATCAAAACTGTGACTATTGACTACTTCTATATATAAGCGGCTTCAAGAACCCGGAGTACAAGTTAAAGAAAAAAAAAAACTTTTACATATGCGTCATAACCAGTAAAGGTTGTAAGATTGTAACTGCCTGTAATAGTAAAGAATGCATTTAAGAAATTATTGATTTCAAGGACAGGGTCCACTTGTCATCTACAGCAGGGGGGGGTGGGAGTTCATTTTATTTTTATTTTCTTTTGTCATAAAAAAATACAATCATGTGTGCTTACGGACTGTATCCCTGCAGACTGTATTGATATATATTGATATATAATGTAGGAACCAGAAATAGTAATAACAGAAAGAAACAACCCTTTTGTGCGAATGAGTGTGAATGAGTGAGGGAGGGAGGTTTTTTGTGTTGGTGCACTAATTGTAAGTGTATCTTGTGTTTTTTATGTTGATTTAATAAAAAAAAAAAAATATATATATATATACAGGTAAAAGCCAGTAAATTAGAATATTTTGAAAAACTTGATTTATTTCAGTAATTGCATTCAAAAGGTGTAACTTGTACATTATATTTATTCATTGCACACAGACTGATGCATTCAAATGTTTATTTCATTTAATTTTGATGATTTGAAGTGGCAACAAATGAAAATCCAAAATTCCGTGTGTCACAAAATTAGAATATTACTTAAGGCTAATACAAAAAAGGGATTTTTAGAAATGTTGGCCAACTGAAAAGTATGAAAATGAAAAATATCAGCATGTACAATACTCAATACTTGGTTGGAGCTCCTTTTGCCTCAATTACTGCGTTAATGCGGCGTGGCATGGAGTCGATGAGTTTCTGGCACTGCTCAGGTGTTATGAGAGCCCAGGTTGCTCTGATAGTGGCCTTCAACTCTTCTGCGTTTTTGGGTCTGGCATTCTGCATCTTCCTTTTCACAATACCCCACAGATTTTCTATGGGGCTAAGGTCAGGGGAGTTGGCGGGCCAATTTAGAACAGAAATACCATGGTCCGTAAACCAGGCACAGGTAGATTTTGCGCTGTGTGCAGGCGCCAAGTCCTGTTGGAACTTGAAATCTCCATCTCCATAGAGCAGGTCAGCAGCAGGAAGCATGAAGTGCTCTAAAACTTGCTGGTAGACGGCTGCGTTGACCCTGGATCTCAGGAAACAGAGTGGACCGACACCAGCAGATGACATGGCACCCCAAACCATCACTGATGGTGGAAACTTAACACTAGACTTCAGGCAACGTGGATCCTGTGCCTCTCCTGTCTTCCTCCAGACTCTGGGACCTCGATTTCCAAAGGAAATGCAAAATTTGCATGGTTGGGTGATGGTTTGGGGTGCCATGTCATCTGCTGGTGTCGGTCCACTCTGTTTCCTGAGATCCAGGGTCAACGCAGCCGTCTACCAGCAAGTTTTAGAGCACTTCATGTTTCCTGCTGCTGACCTGCTCTATGGAGATGGAGATTTCAAGTTCCAACAGGACTTGGCGCCTGCACACAGCGCAAAATCTACCCGTGCCTGGTTTACGGACCATGGTATTTCTGTTCTAAATTGGCCCGCCAACTCCCCTGACCTTAGCCCCATAGAAAATCTGTGGGGTATTGTGAAAAGGAAGATGCAGAATGCCAGACCCAAAAACGCAGAAGAGTTGAAGGCCACTATCAGAGCAACCTGGGCTCTCATAACACCTGAGCAGTGCCAGAAACTCATCGACTCCATGCCACGCCGCATTAACGCAGTAATTGAGGCAAAAGGAGCTCCAACCAAGTATTGAGTATTGTACATGCTCATATTTTTCATGTTCATACTTTTCAGTTGGCCAACATTTCTAAAAATCCCTTTTTTGTATTAGCCTTAAGTAATATTCTAATTTTGTGACACACGGAATTTTGGATTTTCATTTGTTGCCACTTCAAATCATCAAAATTAAATGAAATAAACATTTGAATGCATCAGTCTGTGTGCAATGAATAAATATAATGTACAAGTTACACCTTTTGAATGCAATTACTGAAATAAATCAAGTTTTTCAAAATATTCTAATTTACTGGCTTTTACCTGTATATATATATATATATATATATATATATATATATATATATATATATATATATATATATATATATATATATATATATATATACTGTATATATATATATATATATATATATATATATTTTTATTTTTTTATTTTTTTTATTTCTTGTGCGGCCCGGTACTAATCGATCCACGGACCGGTACCGGGCCGCGGCCCGGTGGTTGGGGACTACTGATCTACAGCACATTTCATTTTTGATATCATTTTCATATCTTTATGCACATTCTGTTGGTTTTATGAAGTTTAATAAATTTATTTCTTTATATACTGTAGAGCAGTGTTTTTTAACCACTGTGCCGCGGCACCTGGGGCGCCAAAAAGGGGGGGTAAAGGAGACGAATTCTAGGGGCCCATGATGGAGGGGGGCCCAGAGAGGCCCCTAATGATGATGAAATTATAATACAGAAAAAATAATGACAGTGTGTTGGGGGCCCTGTAAAAATTATTTTCATGGGGCCCAAAATCCCTAGCGGCGCCCCTGCGCGGCACACTGGTGTGTCGTGAGACACAGTCTAGTGTGCCGTGGGAGATTATGTAATTTCACCTATTTAGTTTATAAATATTTCATGCAAACCAGTAATTATAATCTGCAAATAAAGTGCCGTTGTTGAGTGTCGGTGCTGTCTAGAGCTCGGCAGAGTAACCGTGTAATACTCTTCCATATCAGTAGGTGGCAGCAGGTAGCTAATTGCTTTGTAAACGTCGTATCTAATGCTTAAACCAAAAATAAACAAAAAGGCGAGTGCCCCTAAAAAAGACATTGAAGCTATGGCTATGGCCATTGGCGTTGTTAGGCCTATTTCAGGGGGGCTCAAGCCCCCCTAAAATATTCTTAAACCCCCCTAAATAATTTGGTGTATATATATATATATATATATATATATATATATATATATATATATATATATATATATATATATATATATATATATATATATATATATATATATATATATATATATATATATATATGTAGGGCTTCACGGTGGCAGAGGGGTTAGTGCATCTGCCTCACAATACGAAGGTCCTGAGTAGTCTTGGGTTCAATCCCGGGCTCGGGATCTTTCTGTGTGGAGTTTGCATGTCCTCCCCGTGACTGCGTGGGTTCCCTCCGGGTACTCCGGCTTCCTCCCACTTCCAAAGACATGCACCTGGGGATAAGTTGATTGGCAACACTAAATTGGCCCTAGTGTGTGGATGTGAGTGTGAATGTTGTCTGTCTATCTGTGTTGGCCCTGCGATGAGGTGGCGACTTGTCCAGGGTGTACCCCGCCTTCCGCCCGATTGTAGCTGAGATAGGCTCCAGCGCCTCCCGCGACCCCAAAGGGAATAAGTGGTAGAAAATGGATGGATATATATATATATAATTTTTTTTATTTTTTTTTAACAAATACATGCTGACATATTCATTATAAAGTGGCCCGAATATGAGTTTAAATAAATTAATCATATAACCTGTCATTATTCACTCAGTTTCCCCTTACTTCATAGCGTAAATCACCAAAAATGATTCCCGGGCGCGGCACCGCTGCTGCCCACTGCTCCCCTCACCTCCCAGGGGGTAAACAAGGGTATGGGTCAAATGCAGAGGACACATTTCACCACACCTAGTGTGTGTGTGTGTGTGACAATCATTGGTACTTTAAGGGAGAGAGCCCCTTTAGTGTGTCGGTATCCAATCCATTCCACTTGTTCATATAGAAAATGCCCACATCACTCAAAATCCAGTCCGCATTTTCTCTGCGACCTTGCCTGCGGTCCTTTGACTCGTTCATATAGAAAATGCCCACATCACTCTTGTAGAATCTATATAAAGTAATATACATTAGTCTAATGTTAAAACAATGAAAAAAACATTAAATATAGTTGTTTTTATTGTATTGTTACATTAATAACTGTTGTATTGTTATAGAATGGCTTGGTAAACATTTCATAGGATTTTCAGAGGGAGGAAAAACCAAGACATTTAATATAAAATGTCAAATTAATAAATACATTAAAAGAAAAAGAAAAAAAATGGTTAAAAGCCATCGTCCCGGGGAGCATTTCATTTCGTCCCGTGCATTTTTTAAATAATAATAACAATGAATAATTTCTAAGTCTTTGTTAGCCGTTTGTGAAGTTTTGTGCTCGTGCGCTACGTTCGCTCGCGTCCTGTGCATCTCCTGGGGGCTAAGCCCCCCCCGTCTTTAAAAGCTAGTGACGCCCCTGGCTATGGCTATGGAAAACGGAACTAAAATTGAACTGGCTACAAAGTAAACAAAAACAGAATGCTGGACGACAGCAAAGACTTACAGCGTGAGGAGCAGACGGCGTCCACAAAGTGCATCCGTACATGACATGACAATCAACAATTTCCACACAAAGAAAGATAGCGTCCGCACAACAGAAATAGTCTTGATTGCTAAAACAAAGCAGGTGCGGGGAATAGCGCTCAAAGGAAGACATGAAACTGCTACTGGAAAATACCAACAAACCAGGAAAATCCACCAAAAATAGGAGCGCAAGACACTACACACAGGAAAACACCAAAAAACTCCAGGTCGTGACACTTACTTTGAGACAAGAGCTATATTGATATTTATATTGAATTCATATCCAACAATTGCAACAATGACTTTTTACTGCCAATGTCAACTACCGAGTTGACATTTTCTAATGTTTCCTGCTGGTGATGTGCCTCCGCATTTCTTCAATGAACAAAAATGTGCCTTGGCTCCAAAAAGGTTGAAAAACACTGCTGTAGAGAACCACAAAATATATGTTCCACTGTAATTGTAAAATGTGTACTTTCTTATATGGAGGAGACTCTTTGTGACTTGATAATTGAACCAGATGGACCCATTTGAACACTTGTTATTCCCACAGCCACACAATCAACTGCTGAGGTAAGTGCTTAGTGAGTCAGTCACTCGCTCAACTCTGCTGGTGAATTCCTCTGACCCGTCAAGGAAGGGCTGTGCAGCGCACGCTGAGAGACTGTCATTTCGTGATACAAATATATTGCCGTGCAACATCTCCATGTTGTACAGAGAAAGAGAGCCGACGGCCGCTGCTCCTCAAATGTTTAGTGCACGTACCGTATGTATGGGGGTTTGTGACCGCTGTCACATGACTCACTCGAATGCATTTAAACCATGACCAACTGTATGTTGGCGTGGTAGAAAAACAAGCCATGTTGATATGAATGACGTCAGTCGGTGCAGGCAACAACACAATCACGTCCTGCTGAGCGGAACACTTACAAGAGGTGTTCTATATGTCCCTTTCAGGGACATATAGATCAGGGGGGCGCTGAAGTCTATCCCAGCTGCACTCGGGCTACGGTTACCCGTAGGAAGAACCATGCCGAGTTGCATGAAGAACTTGGCTTTAATTAAGACTTTGGAAGTACAGCAATTGTACATACGCACTGCAAGAGAGAGTAGTAATAACTGATTCCCTATTGCAGTGTTTTTCAACCACTGTGCCGCGGCACACTAGTGTGCCGTGAGATACAGTCTGGTGTGCCGTGGGAGATTATCTAATTTCACCTATTTGGGTTAAAAATATTTTTTGCAAACCAGTAATTATAGTCTGCAAATGATGTGTTGTTGTTGAGTGTCGGTGCTGTCTAGAGCAGTGGTTCTCAAATGGGGGTACGCACACCCCTGGGGGTACTTGAAGGTATGCCAAGGGGTACGTGAGATTTTTTTCAAAATATTCTAAAAATAGCAACAATTCAAAATTCCTTTATAAATATAAATAAAAACCTATCTTTTTTTCCAAATAGTTCAAGAAAGACCACTACAAATGAGCAATAATTAGCACTGTTATACAATTTAATATATCAGAAACTGATGACATAGTGCTGTATTTTACTTCTTTATCTCTTTTTTTCAACCAAAAATGCTTTGCTCTGATTAGGGGGTACTTGAATTAAAAACAAATTCACAGGGGGTACATCACTGAAAAAAGGTTGAGAACCACTGGTCTAGAGCTCGGCAGAGTAACCGTGTAATACTCTTCCATATCAGGCGGTAGCTAATTGCTTTGTAGATGTCGGAAACAGCGGGAGGCAGTGTGCAGGTAAAAAGGAGTCTAATGCTTAAACCAAAAATAAACAAAAGGTGAGTGCCCCTAAGAAAAGGCATTGAAGCTTAGGGAAGGCTATGCAGAACGAAACTAAAACTGAACTGGCTACAAAGTAAACAAAAACAGAATGCTGGACGACAGCAAAGTCTTACGTACCGTGAAGCAAAGACGGCGTCCACATTGTACATCCGAACATGACATGACAATCAACAATGTCCCCACGAAGAAGGATAAAAACGACTGAAATAGTCTTGATCGCTAAAACAAAGTAGATGCGGGAAATATCGCTCAAAAGGAAGACATAAAACTGCAAAAGGAAAATACCAAAAAAAGAGAAAAAAACACGAAAATAGGAGTGTAAGACAAGAACTAAAACACTACAAACAGGAAAACAGCATAAAACTCAAAATAAGTCAGGGTGTGATGTGACAGGTGGTGACAGTACACCTACTTTGAGACAAGAGCTATATTGATGCATGCTTGGTTATGCTTTAAAGTCATATCTAATAATTGCGACAACAACTTTTTTACTGTCAACTGAGTTTCGTTTTTTTATTGATTTCTGCTGGTGGTGTGCCTCCAGATTTTTTCAACGCAAAAAATGTGCCTTGGCTCAAAAAAGGTTGAAAAACACTGCCCTATTGGGCACATTGGTGTGTTCGAAAACTACAACAACAAAACAGTCATTTTACCAAATGTTCTACAGCGGGGTACAGCCTGGATAAGTCACCACCTCATCGCAGTGCCAACACAGATAGACAACCGTTCACACACTAGGGCCAATTTAGTGTTGCCATTCAGCCTATCCCCATGCAGGTGCATTCTTTGGAGGTGCGAGTACCGGAGGGAACGGGGAAACCATGCAAGCTCCACGCAGATAAATCTCGAGATCGGGAATCGAACCCAGGACCACCTTATTGTGAGGCACGAGCACTAACCACTGTTTCACCGTGCTGTCAGGTCAACTCCATATCAATAAACGTGTTAGGAAGAGCTATAAAACGGTAAAAAAAAAAAAGTCAAATGCATTATAAGGTCATTATGTAATATTGACGGCCTTGCTCTTTATACAGCATACCTGGGCAAATTAAGCTTTTCAATCTGGCCCGCCGGACATTCCCAAATAATTTTGTTAGATCTTTAAGGTGGAAACTGTAGCCGCCATTATGATGTGCATTGATGTTTTCAAATGACCGTAAGTCTTGAACTATACAAAGTAGAGATGTCCGATAATATCGGACTGCCGATATTATCTGCTGATAAATGCTTTAAAATGTAATATCGTGAATTATCGGTATCTGTTTCAAAAAGTAAAATTTATGACTTTTTAAGACGCCGCTGTACGGAGTGGTACACAGTCGTAGGGAGAAGTACAGAGCGCCAATAAACCTTAAAGGCACTGCCTTTGCGTGCCGGCCCAATCACATAATACCTACGGCTTGTCACACACACAAGTGAATGCCTTGCATACTTGGTCAACAGCCATACAGGTCACACCGAGGGTGGCCGTATAAACAACTTTAACACTGTTACAAATATGCGCCACACTGTGAACCCACACCAAACAACAATGGCAAACACATTTCGGGAGAACATCCGCACCGTAACACAACATAAACACAACACAACAAATACCCAGAACCCTTTGCAGTACTAACTCTTCCGGAACGCTACAATATACACCCCCCGCTACCCCACCCCACCCACCTCAACCTCCTCATGCTCTCTCAGGGAGAGCATGTCCCAAATTCCAAGCTGCTGTTTTGAGGCATGTTAAAAAAAAGAATGCACTTTGTGACTTCAATAATAAATATGGCAGTGCCATGTTGGCATTTTTTTTTCTTCCATAACTTGAGTTGATTTATTTTGGAAAACCTTGTTACATTGTTTAATGCTTCCAGCCAACAAAATTAGGCATAATAATGTGTTAATTCCACGACTGTATATATCGGTATCGGTTGATATCGGAATCGGTAATTAAGAGTTGGACAATATCAGAATATCGGCAAAAAAGCCATTATCGGACATCTCTAATACAAAGTCTTTCAATGGTTGGAATCTGCACTTTTGCATGATATACTAGTTGCTATGGTCATCTAAGTCACAGCAGCAGCAGCTCAGACTCAGGCGTTAAGATGCAAAAGGTTCCTGGACATCCATTGTTCAATTCCATTCAGACACGCCTCCAGGTGACAACAATCTGGCGTGTCGGTCAGCTTTAGGGGCATGTAGAGTTGGGTGTCATCAGCATAACAGTGAAAGTTAACACCGTATTTGCGTATGATGTCGCCTAGCGGCAGCATGTATATGCTGAAGAGTGCAGGGCCAAGAACCGAACCCTGTGGAGCTCCAAACATTGTTGTGGGAGACGCACTGCGTCCTGTCAGTAAGATAGGAGTTAAACCAAGAAAAAGCTAAGTCTGACATACCAATACATGTTTTGATACGTTCTTAATAAATGTTATGATCGACGGTATCGAAAGCAGGTTTGCTGAGTTTTTTTACCAACTACTAAACTGTACATTTATACACTATATTGCCAAAAGTATTTGGCCACCGATCCAAATGATGAGAATCAGGTGTCCTTATCACTTGGCCCGGTGTATAAAATCAAGCACTTAGGCATGGAGACTGTTTCTACAAACATTTGTAAAAGAATGGGCCGCTCTCAGTGATTTCCAGCATGGAACTGTCATAGGATGCCACCTGTGCAACAAATCCAGTCCTGAAATTTCCTCGCTCCTAAATATTCCAAAGTCAACTTTATTATAAGAAAATGGGAGAGTTTGGGAACAACAGCAAGTCAGCCACCAAGTGGTAGGCCACGTAAACTGACAGAGAGGGGTCAACGGATGCTGAAGCGCATAGTGCAAAGACTTTCTGCACAGTCAGTTGCTACAGAGCTCCAAACTTCATGTGACCTTCCAATCAGCCCACGGAAAGTACGCAGAGAGCTTCATGGACTGGGTTTCCATGGCCGAGCAGCAGCATCTAAGCCATACATCACCAAGTCCAATGCAAAGTGTCGGATGGAGAGGTGTACGGCATGTTGCCACTGTACTCTAGAGCAGTGGTTCTCCAATGGGGGTACGCGTACCCCTGGGGGTACTTGAAGGTATGCCAAGGGGTACGTGAGATTTTTTTTTAAATGTCTGTCAAAAAGAACTGTGAAAAGAAATGCAACAATGCAATATTCAGTGTTGACAGCTAGATTATTTTGTGGACATGTTCCATAAATATTGATGTTAAAGATTTCTTTTTTTGTGAAGAAATGTTTAGAATTAAATTCATGAATCCAGATGGATCTCTATTACAATCCCCAAAGAGGGCACTTTAAGTTGATGATTACTTCTATGTGTAGAAATCTTTATTTATAATTGAATCACTTGTTTATTTTTCAACAAGTTTTTAGTTATTTTTATATATTTTTTTCCAAATAGTTCAAGATAGACTACAACAAATGAGCAATATTTTGCACTGTTATACAATTTAATAAATCAGAAACTGATGACATAGTGCTGTATTTTACTTCTTTATCTATTTTTTTCCAACCAAAAATGCTTTGCTCTGATTAGGGGGTACTTGAATTCAAAAAATGTTCACAGGGGGTACATCACTGAAAAAAGGTTGAGAACCACTGCTCTAGAGCATTCTCTGGACTGATGAGTCACACTTTTCCATCTGGCAATCTGATGGACCAGTCTGTGTTTGGAGGTTGCCAGGAGAACGCTACATTTTGGACTGCATTGTGCCGAATGTGAAATTTGGTGGAGAAGGAATTATGGTGTGGGGTTGGTTTTTCAGGAATTGGGCCAGTGTAAGGAACTTTGAATGCTCCAGAATACCAAAACATTTTGGACAATTCCATGGGATGGCACTTCATGTTCATATGTGAGTTAAAGGCAAGTGGCCAAATACTTTTGGAAATATAGTGTACCTCTGACCTCTTGATTTCATTGCCTTACATTTATTAGAAGACGTTAAGTCGCCAATATGTCCTTGCGCCCTGGTACCAAATCCTAATGAAGTTACTAGTAGCATTTAATAAAGTAAATCTGAGTGAAAACTTTAAAATTGAGCAGGGATAAAAGTGTGCAAAACATTTTAATGAGCACTCATCCAACAACCGTAATTCAGAGAAAAAACAATCCGGCCTTTATTGCCTGGCTGTTATAAAAGCATTTTGAGTGCTTTGACAGCAGAAATGTAGGAACGTGCGGAATAAATGCAGGCAATGTACCCTTTGCAATGTTTGTGGTTGAACAATGCATAACCATATAGAATGTTATCAATCAAACCGCCACCCCATTATCATTTATGCTCTCGTAAGACAAAGCAATTATACTCCAGCGTCATCAGCAGTAATTGTTTTCAAAGCTTTGCTCCAATTGCTAGGAAACGCCGGAATAACAACTGCTGAGTATCATTACACAATGCTTATAGGTGCTGTGGTTGTAGAATGTAACATGCTCAAAGGCTCACCTCTAAAGAGTGCCTCCACAATGTGCTCATGTTCAAGTCCACACCAGTGACGTGCATGAGCGCCACACCAGGGCTCTCACTTTGTGAACAAATGCGTGAGCAAATTGTCCAACAGTTTAAGGACAACATTTCTCAACGAGCTATTGCAAGGAATTTAGGGATTTCACCATCTACGGTGCCTAATATCATCAAAAGGTTCAGAGAAATCACTGCACGTAACATTGAATGCCTGTGACCTTGGGTGGTACTGCATCAAAAACCGACATCAGTGTGTAAAGGATATCACCACATGGACTCAGGAACACTTCAGAAAACCACTGTCAGTAACTACAGTTTGTCGCTACATCTGTAAGTGCAAGTTAAAACCCTACTATGCAAAGCCACAGCCATTTATCAACAACACCCGGACATGTTTACTTTTCTGTATCGCAAATTGTATGAAAACAAATCTTTACTTGTGGCAGGCCGGCAACAAATACACGAATGTATCGGAAACAAGTTGTCATTTGAGGCGGTCACATGCCGTAGCATTCTTGTGAGGATTTAAGAAACGGCAATCCCATTACATCTTAAGACTTGACTTGTTAATGACTCCACACGCAGACATTATTGTCTAAATAGCTGGCAACACAAGTCATTTTCAGTGGATGGTAAATCTGTGCTGCTTCCCAAACTGCACTGAAGTAATTTCTATAAAACTGCCCCTGATGAATATATTGCCTTCTGCTTGCTGAAATGTGACAGTTGTACTCACTTCTGTGGAGTAATGTTCATATGTGTCGCCTCGACTGCACTATAAGTGGTTGATGTTGCACCACTTTCCCTCATAATACACTTCCGTTCATAGATATTCACTCTGCTTCCGCAGTGTGCCGACAATGTAGGTCATTAAGTTAGGTAAGGTTGTATGGAACTAAATCTTAGTTCCTTCAAAGGTAGGTAGATGGAAACAGTTCTCCGTTCTGACATTTTTGTGACAAATAATACACTATGAGAGAAAAAAGTAACAAGCTTGTGTACGTCCAATAACCTGCCGTACGTCCTTTTTTAACGGCAAAGTTGAGATGTATCAAGACTGCACTGCAAAAACTGAAATCGAAGTAAGATTAAATATCTCAAATAAGGGTGACATTTGCTTATTTTCTGTCTGATAAAATAATTCTTCTCACTAAGCAGATTTTATGTTAGTGTTTTACTTGTTTTAAGGGTTTTGGTCCTAAATGATCTCAGTAAGATATTACAGCTTGTTGCTGAGATTTGATGACCTATATTGAGTAAAACATGCTTGAAACTAGAATATCAACTGATGCAAAGCTGTGTCACCAACACTCACAAGTATAAAACTACTCTTTTAAAGTAATAACTTCTTATTTCAAGCATGAAAAAAAAACATTTAACATGAGACAATTCAAGCAATTTTGAACAGAAATAGTTCATGCACATTCAGATAAATTCTTCAAAATTACAATTAAAACATTTTTGTCCGGGCTGTATACATGCGCACTAATTGATTGAAAGAGCATGCACTTGGCGCGATGATGTCATGTTATCGATGGAAAAATGCATTTTTAGACAATATGATTTGCCTGAGCAGCTCGGAGACCCCGAGAGTAACAAGCGGTTGCCTTGTTGCCTTTCCATTAAGAACAATAAATTAGTTTTTAGTATAAGTTTGCTGGTTTCAAGAAATGTAATGCCGAGCGCATATCTATTATGTCAAGATAATGGCTCTAGCATTTACTTAATTGAAGAATATTTTTCAACAATATTGAGCAAAAAGGTCTCTTTTTTTTTTCTACCAAGAAAAGTGCACTTGTTATTAGTGAGAATATACTTTAAGGTATTTTTGGGTTCATTGAGGTTAGCTAATTAGGGACCGAGTCCCTTTGGAACAGAGGACCATATTGTATTTCTAGCGTTTTATTATTATACCGCCGCTTCTTTGAGCTGTAATGTGACCCCCTTAACATGCTTCAAAACTCACCAAATTAGACACACACATCAGGACTGGCGAAAATTGCGATCTAATCAAAAAACCAAACCCCAAAACTGAAAATTGCGCTCTAGCGCCCCCTAGGAAAAAAAACACAGACAAAACTGCCTGTAACTCCCAGTAGGAATGTCGTAGAGACATGAAACAAAAACCTCTATGTAGGTCTCACTTGGACCTATATTTCATACACTGACAACCCCCAGCAAAAATCAACAGGAAGTTTGTAATTCCCCCTTCAAAACAAAAGTTGTGTAAAAACAGTCACCTTTTTTCTAACATTATCTCCTCTGAGCGCGTTTGTCATGTCGGCTTCAAATTAGCACAGGAGAGAGATTTAACCCTTCTGATTAAAAATTGATGAAAGAGTTTTAATTACTGCTCCGGTTTGGATTTTATGAGCCCTCAAAGTCAGTCCCGTCCATCGCTGCTTGCAGCTTTAATTTGACTTGTTTTGGAAAGTCTTGACAAGCCAAATTTTCTTGTTCTATTGGCAGATAATTTTGCTTCCTTCGTATAAAATACCCCTAATTTTTTTAAATTTTTTAAAATTGTTTTTAAACACTGACTTTTTGCAGTGTGATGTGCGGTGCCTCACGCCTACTCCGTAGCTGCCGTACATTTCTACATGTTGTGAATACTTTAGCCACACACAGAGGGGATGCTGGGTAACAGTTGACATTAAAAAGTCAATCAATCAATGTTTATTTATATAGCCCTAAATCACAAGTGTCTCAAAGGGCTGCACAAGCCACAACGACATCCTCGGTTCAGATCCCACATAAGGGCAAGGAAAAACTCAACCCAGTGGGATGTCAATGAGAATGACAATGAGAAACCTTGGAGAGACCGGATGCAAAATCATCCCGAGCGGAGACGGGTCAGCAGCGCAGAGATGTCCCCAACCGATGCACAGGCGAGCGGTCCACCACGGGTCCCGACTCTGGACAGCCAGCACTTCATCCATGGCCACCGGACCTGTGCCCTCCCTTCCACAAGGGAGAGGGGGGCAGAGCAGAAAAGAAAAGAAACGGCATATCAACTGGTCTAAAAAGGAGGTCTAAAGGTGCCGACTTTTAATCCTCAGGCTGATTGATGTGCACATCAGAGACATATGAACAATTCCAAGTAGATTGCGATGTAACAACAAAATGTGCTTGGATATGTGTGTACGAACAATTTTTTATACCTGAAATTTTACTTGTGCAGGCCGTTTTCTGGATTTGAACGTACGTTCATTTTTAGTAAGAAATAGACGCCTTTGAAATTTTTAAAAACATTTAAATTAAAAAGTTAAAGTACCAATGATTGTCACACACACACACTAGGTGTGGCGAAATTATTCTCTGCATTTGACCCATCACCCTTGATCACCCCCTGGGAGGTGAGGGGAGCAGTGAGCAGCAGCGGTGGCCGCGCCCGGGAATAATTTTTAGGTGATTTAACCCCCAATTTCAACCCTTGATGCTGAGTGCAAAACTTTGGTATGACACGGCCGGGGTTTGAACTCACAACCTACCGATCTTGCATGTGCTCTAATGTTATTACTATAAATCTTTTTTTTAAAAGATGGCTCTTACTAACTCACGCACGCCCCCACCTCCACCTAACCTCTTCTCAGAGTACTGAAGTGCTTCTCTGTATGATTAGAGTGAGAATCTCTGTCATCCGGGAGGAGTTCAAAGTAAAGCCGCTGCTCCTCCGCATGGTGGTTCTGGCATCTGGTCAGGATGCCATGCAGTGTTAGGGCACGTCCGACCGGTAGGAGGCCACGGGAAAGACCCAGGACACGTTGGGAAGACTATGTCTCCCGGCTGGCCTGGGAACGCCTCGGGATCCCCCGGGAGGAGCTGGACGAAGTGGCTGGGGAGAGGGAAGTCTGGGCTTCTCTGCTTAGGCTGCTGCCCCCACGACCCGACCCGGATAAGCGGAAGAAAATAGATGGATGGAACATACGGAAAATGTACAGAAACCGTTTTAAACGGGAGTCAAATGGAAAATAAGGGCAACATATGGTAGGAGAATTGAAGGAGAACTGCACTTTATTAGAATTGTTCCCACCATCCACAGTTCTTATGTGAGACAACACACACATCCTTCCCTTTTCTGTGCATGAGCAGGTTACAATTGCTTTGTCCATCATTTTAGCACCAAGTCATTGAATTTCAATATTGTTGTTCCAATAAATAAACAACCTCTTTTGTAACACAGTTTGTGAATGAAGCTTACTTTCGTAGTTTTTTCCAAATATTTCTACACAATAACCCAGATATGGTAACACTAGCGAACAGCAGAGAATATTCACTGATTTTTGGTCCAGTACATATTTTTGCATTATTGACGTATGTATTGCCACCTTATCATGTTGTATACTTTACATGAGATTTCCAATTCATCAAATTAATTTCATACATTCCTACATTTGGAAATATTTAATCCTGTTTACTCCATCTCTTTGTATTTGTGTTTGATTTGAACTTCTACTGTTACTGAATAGCATTACTTAAATTTTACCTCGATTCAAAGATAACCTGTTTTTGTCAAATCATCTCTTACTGTATGTTGACCTGTATGTTTACCTTCTTGTTACAATAGCTTGTCCTGTTTATGGTCTGACCTAGTTCCCCTGGGCTAAGGCAATTACAATTTGGGACAGTCAATGTGTTATACAGTCTTTCACTACATAAGCCCCACCTAAGGTGACATAGTTCTATCGCTTTATGGTTGGTTCAGATGTGATGCATTGATCTCAGAATGAAGCCTTTTAACATCTGATTGACGATTGCAATTTAAGAATGACTTGATAGTAAAAAACGGGTACGAGTCAGATAGTCTGGAGAGTAAAGGGACATGCCTCTTGGAATTGGGCCTTCTGCGATTTCTGCAGAACTGAAGCGTAGTATTTACCATGAATTGATATACGTGGACCCAAAACTTAAACAAGTTGAAAAACTTATTCAGGTGTTACCATTTAGTGGTCAATTGTACGGAATATGTACTGTACTGTGCAATATACTAATAAAAGTTTCAATCAATCAATCAATCAATGACCTGCTAACTGCATAGTTGCGTCAAAGTGTTAATATATAGCTGGGGAAGTTCAATGATAGGGTTGCTTGAATCAAATGAAGAATGAATAGTGTACCCCCTATAAAAAAAATCAAAAAAAATCTGTTTGTTCCACTGGTTAGCAGAAAACCCAGCATGGAACACTTCATTCAATGGCGGCGCCAGGGGCGGATTAAGAAATTTTGGCCCCCTGGGCCTGACATGGTCTTGGCCCCTCAACCCCGCTCGTGCACGCGCACACACACGCACGCACTATGCAAGAAATACTGTATACTGTGAACAGACATGCACACTGTACTGTACAGAAGAGTGCACATACTGCACACACACTATTAGGTATACCACACAGACAAGCACAGGTTTCACACAGACACAGGTAGGGGGAGGGGATAAATGGCCTAAAAATAAACATTTTGGAAAATGATTACGCCCACTTCAGTGATGGTGCATTGGGTCATTTGAGAGATATTATGTATTGGAAGTTGGTACCTATCATGAAATAAACCCCCCACCCCACCCAAAAAACTAAATTGGACATGATTTTTGCCCCCTTTTCCTCCCTTCTATCATTAAAAATAAAATAATATCTTAGGAAAACACTTTGGCATAACGGCAGCTGTGCAGCAAATTGAGGCTCAAAGTCTGTATCTATTTTGTGGGAAAGCTTGAGGAGGAGAAGGAGAAAGGTAAAATGATAACACATGCATCGGAGAGCACCACAAAGAAAGGTGTAGGCCAGTTCATGGTACAAGGGCTGCATGCAGGTCAAGATAGCCCATTTCCTCTGCCTGTCTTACCCATTCACCGAGAGACCACTGAGGACATAGAAATGCAAGTGGATATGGGGTTCGAAATACTGGCGTCGGTCAGAGGAGTCAATGTGGAGGATGTTTATAAACTTGTAGATGCACATATGACTGACAGCACAGAGCACAACAAAGGCTTTTCAAAGCTGTTGGCAGAGATGAACAACTTGGAAAAACCAGCAGGGCAGATCTTTTGTGGCACCCACACTACACTGGGCTTCAGCAGTGCCATGAATAAAGTGATGCGGTTGGCGGAGGCCGATATGAAGATGGAGCAAGTGCTACAGAGTTTCATGGTGGATCTGGATGTAGACAGCAAGAATGCTATAGTGGCTGGACAGGCACTGGACATGTCCTGAACTCAGTGTCAGACGTGGCTGCCGAATACTTGGATGAAGTGAAGCAGCTGACAGATCTCATGCTGCCCCATCTGAAGACTGTCCTGGCCAGGCAGAGGATGGACTATGGGATGGATGAGGAGACCTTCCCAATGGACCCTGTCAGCAGTGTTGGGTTAGTTACTGAAAAACAGTAACTAGTTATAGTTACTAGTTACTTCATTTCAAAAGTAACTCAGTTACTAACTCAGTTACTTACACCAAAAAGTAATGCGTTACTGTGAAAAGTAACTATTAAGTTACTTCTTTTTTTCTTCTTTTTTTTTTAAAGCTCCAATTAATGCCCTTTTAGCCTTTATTTCAGTACTGTTATTGCACTGGAGAATAATACAATCTGTTGATCAACTTGACATACATTTGTATCACTGAACTCTGCTAAGCAATGTGGTCGACATACAACACACAAAGACAAAGATATGTTACAAAGGCCAATTTGTTTCTGGCCAGAACAAATTGACAAAACTATTTTAAATAGCTGCAACATAACATACATAAGTAACAAACAGCATAATAACAGCATAGCTGTAAAGCAAGAAAGGCACACACTACATACACAAAGTCTAACCAGGCATTTTTTCCTCAAGAAATTCTGACACAAAATCATGTCTGAAGCCCAGAACACTCTACACATTTCCCCAGTTTTAGTTTAGCGATAAGGAAAGATTGGCCTGGCCCACTAGCATCCCTCTTTATGATTGACAGAGTGTGTGTACCTTCAGTTCTGAAATATGAGCAGAGGCAGAGTTAATCCTTACGTGGTGAAGTGTCATTGGAGTCTCTGTCTCTCTTTACTAGCTTCGTCGAAGCATGTTGCTATGTAGCTTGTTTCAGCAGATTTGAATTGCTGTTTTGGGCAGTAGATGGGATCTTTGATCCAAAGCACAATTTACATTTAACTAAATTGTTATTTTCTTTGTGCTCGACAAAAGAAAAGGAGTGAAAATATCTCCATGTTAGCAAACTCGACTTCTGGCTCCGCCATGATCAGACACGCCCCCCTCCCCCCTCTCCTCCCTCCACACACTCACACTCACACTCACACACAGAGCGCGTGTCTCTCTCTCTTCTCCGGCTTGTGACACAAGAAGAATCAGAACGACACAGCAGCCCTCCGATAAAACACACTTTATACTACAAAAAAAGTAACGTAAAATAACGCAGTAACGCATCATGTAGTAACGGTAACTGAATTACTGAATATAAAAAAATAACGCGTTAGATTACTAGTTACCGCCGAATCTAACGGCGTTACAGTAACGCGTTACTTTGTAACGCGTTAGTCCCAACACTGCCTGTCAGTGAACAGGCTAGTAACATTGATGGCACCCCTGTGCACAACATTGGGATGGAGAGACAATGCGGCAAGGTGGACTACAGACTGAAGAAGTTGGGCACACTGAACGCAGTCAATAGGTCAATAATTTTACAGAAGAGCCAGGAGCTTCAGAGGTTTCAAGGCAGCAGCACAAGCAAAAAGAGAGGTTGAACTCAACTGGAGTAAACTCATGAAGGCAAAATTTGAGAGTTGGGCTGACGAGAAACAAGAGATGGCTCAAAGACAGGAGAAGAAGAGACTAGACATGCTGGACACACTGAAATCTTTTGGTGGCCCCTTCACGATAGTGGGGAAGTTGAAAAGTTCCTTGTCGATGAAAGTCTGAACAAGAATGCAAAGCTGCAGAGAATGAAGCTTGAGGTTCAGTTTGCCAGAGAAAGCACCAAGCTTCTGCCTAAAGTCAATCCTATCTTCAGAATCCAGGTGACAGACAGTTCCCAGAAATGGCGAAAGTGCAATTCTCCCAGTCATAATGGATACTTAGAATTTTATGGTGGTGGTAAGTAATCATGAAAACAGGTAGCCTAACATTAGTGAATGGGTGAATTCTGGAAATAACAACCTAAAAATCTTACACAGTGCACCTTTAAGCAAGGGGTTTCTTTCGTGCTTTCAATTTCGCAAAATCATCCACCACATCATTGAAGTCCAACTCTCTTGTCAGCTCACTCTCAATTGCCATTAGAGATAACACATTTAATCTTTTCTGAGTCATTCTTGTGCGCAGCTCATTTTTGACTCTTGACAAAAGAGAGAATGAGCGTTCTCCCTCACAGTTACTGACCGGTAGAGTGAGAAAAATCTGTAGCGCAATGTATGTATTAGGAAACGTAGGCTGTAGTCCAAAATGTATTATTGTTTTGAGCAGTCCTGAAGGGGTCCTCTCCTCATCAGTGTTGTTGAGCTGTATAAAAGATTTGAACTGTATAAGCTCCTGTCCAAGACTTTCATTGAGGTCAGATGAGTATGATTCAGTGAGAATCTTGGCCTTGTGAAGGACTGAAGCATTGGACTCTGTATCCAAAGAGAAAAGGACACTGAACAAATTGTTCAGATGTTTGTAGGCCTCCAGACGGTGATTAAGACTTGAACTCAGTTGATCAATAGAGGCAATAAATGTCTCTATTTGAAACAGTTGCCTTCCCTCAAGCACAACATCTGGGGATGCTGATTCATCAGCAAACTTTTTACGTTTCTTCGTCCGTTCAGCCCTGTAAGATGGGGTGCCACCCAACATGTTTAAGGCTTTCTGCTCAAAATGATCAAATAGATCTCTTTGGGAGAGAACAAAGGTGCGCAGAGATTCCAGCAATCTAACTGCTGTACCAAGGTCCATGTCTGCTTTTTGAAGTTGCAGACTTGTGGCCTGAAATCTGGACAGAACAGTGTCCCAAAAGCCTGCCATGAAGGCCATCTCAAGTGAATCCAGCTTCCGCACTAGACTGTCAGCTTCAGTTTGTGTGTCTCGTTTCTCTGTGTCATCAGTGGAAATACCCTGTAGTGCTGCTCTTATTTTACTGTAGTTCTGCCACAGTGCTTTGGTAGATTCTGCACGGCAACTCCAACGCGTGTTGGATAAAGCTTTAAGTGTGAGATCTATGTTGGAATTGCCAAATACCCTGTCCCATCGGTGTGTGGATGCAGTTGTGAAGTTGTAAATAGACTGAATCAAGTCAAAATACTTAGAGACTTCATTTCCACATCTGTCAATGCTGTTGACTCCCACCAAATTCAAAGAGTGAGCTGCACATGGAATATAGTGTATTAATGGGTTGCTTTTCTTTAAGTGAGCCTGCAACCCATTATACCTCCCTGACATGTTGCTGGCATTATCATAAGCCTGGCCCCTGCAATTTGACAGCTCTAACCCTAGATTTTCAAACACAGACATGACACAGTTAGCCAAACTTTCACCTGTATGGCTAGTAATGGGCTCAAAACCCACAAAGCGTTCAACAACACTGCCCTCTTTGCTAACAAAACGGAATATGAATGTCAATTGGTCCACATGAGATAAATCTGGGGTTGAATCCACAATGATAGAGTAGTATTTGCTTGCTTGCAGTTCATCTGCTATAGCCTGTTTGGTTTTTGCACCCATCAATTCAATGAATTCCTCACAAATGGTGGAGGACAGATATGAGGTATTACCTCGACCCATCTGCCCAAACTTTCTGATGTGATCCTTTAGAAAGGGATCAAATTCAGCCAGGACCTCCAGAATACCAAGGTAGTTCCCATTGAGAGGAGACCCTAACGATTCATTTTTACCCCTAAATGCAAGGCCCCTTTCTGCAAGGAATTTAATGACTGCAACAACTCTTTGTAACACCTGCCTCCAATAGCTGCTCTCTGCCTGAAACTGTTTGAACAGGTCTGCATCAACTGTGGCACCTGTGGCGCGGTTCAAGACTGCTTGCATGCAGGTTATGTGCTCAGCACTTCGCTCATGTTCACCAAATCTTTCTGAGTGTTTCCAATCACAATAGCCTGTCACAAAAGAATGCGTTTTTGGGGAAAACAGTTTGCATGCAAAGCAGTAAACATTACCAGTAGAGGGAGAGTACATCATCCACTCTCTTTGTACTCGTTGTCCATTGGGCAGGTGTGAAGTAAAATGTTCATTGTTTAGGCATCGGGTTTTGCCTCCTAGCCCACTGTTCCTCACAGAAGCTGGATAATGGCTGTGACGGTTGTGAAATGATTTTGCACCTCTTTGAATAAGAACTTCCTTCATTGACTCAGTGAGGGTATCAGCCCATTTAGCGGGATCACTAGGTAGAGTTGTCACTGTAGATGGTGTTGCAGAAAGATTCAACTCATTTTCTATGCTGTCCAGAGGTGCAGTGACCTCACATTCATCCGAGCAACTGGCTACTGCTGAGTTGGTTGAATCATTAGCATCCGAAGCATTTGGTTCAGTGCGTACACTTGTAGTGGTCTCAGGATCTTGGGAGCTACATGCTAGCTCAGGTGCATTGCTAACCTTAGCTGAATTTGCAGTAGCATTTATAGAATTGCTTTCAGCAGATGTCTTTGTACTGAAGAAGCTGGAGATATTTGGAACACTCTCAAGTAAAACTGATTCCTTTTTTTTCTTTTCTTGCTGAATTTTTTTTCTAGCTCCTCCACTTAGACGTTTATGATCCATATTTCCCTTCTTTCTGTGCACATTGGCTCTTTGCCTATCACAACAGCTTAACCAACTATGTGTGTGTGTGTGTGTGTGTGTGTGTGTGTGTGTGTGTGTGTGTGTGTGTGTGTGTGTGAGTGATGCAATTTTCAAAACTAGCAATCTAGCATTAACAGTCAAAAGCAGAAATCAGCTGATTTCTATAAGAACTGATAACAGATTTCCAATCAATGCTAAACTCAGACAGCGAAGGTCACTAGATGACGTTTTGAGTCGCCAGTCATGTATGGCCAAAAGTCTCTAAATCGAATGCCAACGTTGCTTAATCGCCAACACACTGGGACTCACTGAAGGACTGACAGTGAATAAAAAAAGATGATTAAGATAATTGTGTACTTTTCTCTTCTGATATTTTCACTAAGGACCCCAAGCTATCTGCATGCAGCAACAATGTCTGACAGACAGGAGAGCGGAGTGGTCAGTGATGAATGGCAAGGGAACCGACTGATTTGTACTGAGGAGAAAGAGAGAGCCAATTACAGTGAAATAAATTCCAAAAGAGCCAAGTGACTAGCTGAAGGCAGGGACAAATGCCTTGGAGTGACCAACAAGAGTGCAAAGTACCAAATGGCAAAATGTGGGAAGACCAACAGGCAGATCTGCTTTTACCACTTATCTTCACAACCAAAAAGTCGCTAAATGATGTTTTCAGTCGCTAGCCAGGTATGGCCAAAAGACGCGAAATCTAGCGGTAAAGTCGCTCAATCACACTGACAGTGAAACAAATCATTTTTAAAAAGATAGTAATCGTACAATGTCTTGTACTTTTGTCTTCTTTCTTAATATTTCTCAAAGGACACCAAAATGTCGCTATCTGCAGGCAGCTTGCTAGCTATGATGGCAGCAACAATGTACCTTAGAGTGACTGACCAACAAGAGCTCAAAGTACCTAATGGCAAAATGTGGAGAGACAGACACAATAAATTGCATTAAGATGAAGAGAACTGTTGCTATTATTAATTTTAACAACAACCAGAAAGTCGCTAAATGTCACCAGCCAGGTATGGCCAAAAGTCGCTTAATTGGCCACACACAGTAACAGAGAAACAAACAAACAAAAAAAAAGATCATAAAGATAATAGTTGTACAACTTTGTGTACTTTTGTCTACTTTCTAAATATTTTCACAAAGGACACCAAAATGTTGCTATCTGCAGGCAGCTTGCTGGCTATGATGGCAGCAACGATGTCTGCCAGACAGGAGAGAGTGGTCAGTGACGATCGAATCGAGAAAATGACAAAATGGGTCAAAGACCAAAAAGTTATTAACTGACAGCAGTGACAAATGTCAGACTGTAAACTTTTTTGAAAGAAAAGGACAAAATGGGAAGATGCTGATAATAACAGCAAAATGGAAAATATAAGAATTCCCAAGTAATGCTCAACTCAA
The DNA here is from genome assembly GCF_033978685.3 of Nerophis lumbriciformis. Lineage (NCBI taxonomy): Eukaryota > Metazoa > Chordata > Actinopteri > Syngnathiformes > Syngnathidae > Nerophis > Nerophis lumbriciformis. Next base: position 18,999,023 of record NC_084568.2, read on the forward strand.
GTGTGTGTGTGTCGTGTGTGTGTGCGCGTTAAACTTGTTGTGGAATGATTTCAAATTATCTCTGAGTCTGAACTGAGGGAAAGGAAACCAAATTTTGAGCAGTCACTCACGAGTTCAAAGTACCAAATGAGGAGATTCTAAAAGAACAGACCGGTTTATGAAAGACTCGATGGGGGAGGGGCACAGCTAAGAATACTTGAGTGAGATTCTGTGATCCAAATTCGAGATAGAGCTTTTTGATAATGATAATTTGTCAGAGTAAGGTTGTGTAATCAAAATTTGAGAATGAGCTTTGCCAATCAATCAAGAATATTTGCATTAAGTTCTGTGATCAAAATTCAGAAACAACCTTTAATAATTGATAAAGAATATGTGAGTGAGGTTGTGTGATCCAATTTGAGAATTAGCTTTGATAATAATGATTGAGAGCCTCTGGCCCTCTGTGGATCGTGGCCGCGGGGCCAAGTTGGCCTGGCCCCTTGGGGCCTCTGACCCTCTATGGATCGGGGCCAAGTTGGCATGACCCCTCGGGGCCTCTGGCCCTCTATGGATCGTGGCCGCGGGGCCAAGTTGGCCTGACCCCTTGGGGCCTCAGGCCCTCTGTGGGTCGCGGCCGCGGGGCCAAGTTGACCTGGCCCGTTGGGGCCTCTTACCCTCTATGGATCGTGGCCGCGGGGCCAAGTTGACCTGGCCCCTTGGGGCCTCTGGCCTTCTGTGGGTCGCAGCCGCGGTGCCAAGTTGGCCTGGCCCTTTGGGGCCTATGACCCTCTGTGGGTCGTGGCCGCGGGGCCAAGTTGACCTGGCCCCTTGGGGCCTCTGACCGTCTATGGATCATGGCCGCGGGGCCATGTTGGCCTGGCCCCTTGGGGCATCTGGCCCTCTGTGGGTCGCGGCCGCGGGGCCAAGTTGACCTGGCCCCTTGGGGCCTCTGACCCTCTATGGATCATGGCCGCGGGGCCAAGTTGGCCTGGCCCCTTGGGTCCTAAGATTATTATTTTTGCAAAAATAGTTTTGTATGCGTCGCGGCCGTGGGGCCAAGTTGGCCTGGCCCCTTGGGGCCTCTGGCCCCCTGGGCCTGGGCCCGGTAGGCCCGTTCATTAATCCACCTATGGGCGGCGCCGTTAAATATGCCGTGGAAATCAGGAGTCAGAGTGGGTGATTGGCAACAATTTGTGTTGTTTGTAGGATTGCTCGTGGTGGGGGATCCCAGAATTGTGGGTATGCATCCAAAAAATAGGAATCGTCTACTCGTGTATAGTAATGCCAATAAGTCAAAATGTTTTTCTACAAGGCCTACAGAAGGAGCCCTGTCATGCAAAACCCACGTTTCTATCTGATGGTATTGCTTATGTGTTTTTGGGATCTGCATAAGTCCTGAAATTGCAAAATCAAACGGTGGAGAAAATGCAGAGATATTTATGAAACAATCTTTGGGCGGCATGGCGTAGTGGGTGTGGTTGTCGGAGGGGCCGTAGGTGCAAACTGGCAGCCACGCTTCCGTCAGTCTACCCCAGGGCAGCTGTGGCTACGAAAGTAGCTTACCACCACCAGGTATGGATGTTGGGTTCTCACTTCTCTGTGAAGCACTTTGAGTGTCTAGAAAAGCGCTACTGTATATAAATCTCATCCATTATTATTATTATTATTAGTAAAACAATCTTGGCTTCTTCTCTACTTCCACCAAAGAGCCAGTTTGGTATTTGTCAGTCCTGTAACATTTGTCAGACCTGTGACGTATCTCTAAACATGGCTTACCCAAAAATCTTTGCGTGAGTCTTCCATTTTATTTAATGTTAATGTATTTGCAGTACAAACAACAAAATGCGTACGTTACGACACGACGAGCAAAAATTCTGTTGTCTGTTTTGACCAGCACAAGTCACTACACAAACTTTCAGCCTCATCTGAATTAGTGCCTTACTTTTGACTTTTGTGATTCGTGGCGGTGCACCTTCAACTCGGAAGAGGTCTCTCTTCATGTGTGCAAAGCCCTTCAGAGTCCTGCTTCAGAAACCTGCGCCAGTATCAAGCTGATTTGTTTTCAATAAACTTCTTTTAATGACTACTATTTATGGCAATGGAGGAGACAATGAAACGGTAAATAGTAACAATATGTTAGAAATGTGTTAAAAAATACATAAGCAATATTAGCTTGGTTTGTTGTGCAGCTAGCTTAGCCTTATAATGTAAGACAACTGCGTCAGTGATTTTCCTAAAAAAACATTTCTTAATTGGATCGGTGCCGAACAATGCAACATTTGACGTCACTATGGGAAGTTTTGACGGAGCAGAAACGTGTGAACTCGTTGGGAATTTCCTCCTCTCCCAGCTCGCTAGCCTCAATCTGAACCTTGGTATTTACCGTGATGACGGACTGGCAGTGTGTCGCGCCTCGCCAAGGAGCAGCGAGAATACCAAGAAGCGCATATGCCAAATTTTCAAAGAGAACGGCCTACGGATCACGATTGAAGCCAACAAGCAAACCGTCAACTTCCTTGACGTCACTTTCAACCTGAGAAATAACAGCTACCAACCATTCACGAAACCCAACACAACACTCCAATACGTGCACCATGACAGCAACCACCCACCCACCACCACGAAAAGAATACCTACCGGAATCAATAAAAGGCTATTGATGCTGTCATCTAGCAAAGCTGAATTTGACCAAGCAACCCCCCCGTACCAAAAAGCCCTTGATGAAAGCGGATACAATTTCACCCTCACCTATGAACCCACGCCAGGAAACCAGCCAAAAAAGAACAGAAAACGGAACGACATCATCTGGTACAACCCCCCATACAGCAAAAACGTCTCAACGAACATTGGACACAAATTCCTCAATCTGATTGACAAACACTTTCCCAAAGACAACATCCTAAGAAAAATATTCAACAAGAACAACATTAAATTGAGCTACAGCTGCATGAACAATATACGACAAATCATCTCAAACCACAACAAAACAATTGCAAATGAGCCGTCGGCCCTCAGACAGAGCGACTCCAAAACCAACAAAGGATGTAATTGTCGAAAGAAACCTGATTGCCCTCTCAACGGGGGGTGCTTACAAACATCAGTTGTCTACCAATCTAAGGTAATACGCAAGGACATTAACACATCCGACACATATGTAGGATTAACCGAGGGAGAATTCAAAACCAGATGGAACAATCACAAGGCTTCTTTCAGGAACAAAAACCTGCGAAATACCACAGAACTCAGCAAACACATTTGGCACCTCAAAGACAATAATGTTGAATATTCAATAACATGGCAAATTCTTGCATCCAGCACACCTTACAATAGTGGTAATAAAAGATGCAACCTATGCTTGAAAGAGAAACTGTTTATTATTTACCGTCCAGACCTGTCATCCCTCAACAAGCGCAGCGAAATTGTAACAACATGCCGCCATAGACGGAAACACCTCCTAGGTAACACATGAGCCAATCACCACGCCCCTAGGCCAGCCTGTACCCACCCACTCTGTGCCCTATATAAACCATGGTATGCGAATGCTCCCATTAAAATCTCCTGACGATTGAGGGTACCCCCCCTCATGAAACAGGCCTGTAGAGATTAAATAGTCTTGTGATTTTTTTCCCACACATACATATATATATATATATATATATATATATATATATATACACATGGACATATACATATATACACACACACATATATACACATTTACATATATATACACACACACACACACATATAGTATATATATAGTATATATATATATATATATATATATATATATATATATATATATATATATATATATATATATATATTTATATATATATAGCGGCCCCCAGCCAAATTGTTTTACCCCAATGCGGCCCCGGAGTCAAAAAGTTTGGGGACCCCTGCTTTAGCCTGTATTGTTTACAACTCTAAGCCGCCGAGCAGTGGAGTGTTTCACATGATACAGAATTTAAAAGCCTTTTATTGTCAATATGTGAATGTGTGTGTGAATGGATGAATGTGGAAATACTGTCACAGCGCTTTGAGTACCTTGAAGGTAGAAAAGCGCTATACAAGTATATCCCATTATCATTAATATACACATGTATACGTTCAGGTTCTAGCATTTGAAAGTTACAGACTCGGTATAAGTTTAACCTTAATCACCGTATTGTTAGGATTTGTTCAGGAGTGGATCCAGAAAAAACAGAGAGGAGGAATTAAGCAAACACAACTGTAGAGGTTGCTCTCTAGTGGGTTCCTCGGACCACCACACACTACCAGGAGAGCCCGGAATTCAGGGTATAACACGGTTTTATTTGCATGAATGGTGAGAGCCTTTTGCTTACCAGCAAAATGTATTTCTCTGAGTTCATGTCTCTCTCTCGCTCAGGCTCCCACTCCAACTCCAACAACGTGTCTCAAACCGGCTGCTGCTAATAAAGGTGACAGGTGATTAGATAACAAGGCCCGCCTGGGCCATCCACTCACCTGTCACTGTCTTCGAGGCCGGTCCTGGCACACCCCGTTCCACGGCAGGCCCGCAGGCCACGCCCTTCTCCACAACAACTTTTAATGCTCAGCAAAAATAAAGGAACTAAAATGATGACACTGTTGGAAGATACCAGTGCCACGAAAAAACTAGAAAACATATAAACTACAACACAAATAGCCAAAGTGAAGGCAATGATTAAAACAAGTAAAACAAACTCAAAGCACAATAATACTGTATGCTGGAATACAGGTGAGATCATTGCTGTGGACGGAGCACACGGGAAAGATCCCGAGGCCACAGGTGTGTGCCAACAGAAGATATAGTCAGAGGTAATGATGGCCAGGTGTGCTCATTTACTCCCACCTTCACTTTGGTGTCATGGCAACTGAATGGAAGACAAAAAAAAACTAAGAAAGAGAGTAAAACCAGACCAGGCAGCATGAGGACAAAAGCCAGATATACAACACGTTTAGTTTCACAATTATACAATTGTCCCTCGCTTTTGTCCGACCGCATCGCCTCTTTCTTCGTTGGCGACAACAAGAAATGGTGAGCCGCTGGTCTCGCTTTATCATAGGTAATTAAGAACATTTGGTATTATACCGTCTCTAAAAAGTAACGGTTCCCCAGCCCCCCGCCTCCCTCGTTGCCGTCACGTCGTATCATTGCTGTTTTACGAGCCGAGGAGCATGTTCGGCAGCGCACAATCACAGAGTACTTACAAGCAGACACAGTGTGTAGACAGAAAAGGGAGAACGGACGCATTTTGGCTTCAAAACTAACCAAAAATGGTGAAGCTATAATAACACTGAAACTCCCTCAGGAAGAAATGCTCTATGACATGGCTAGCTAGCTAGCGGCTAAAGTCCATCCGCAGTCTGCAGTGTTTTAGCTTCTTCTAAATCACTAATCCTCGTCTCCATGGCGACAAATAAAGTACGTTTCTTACAAGTATCATCCCTGCAGGACGAGGAATAGCTAAACATGCTTCACTACACACCACAATGTAAACAAATGCCATTGGTGGATCTACACCTGACATCCACTGTAATGATACCAAGTACAATAGCATATCAAGTCGATACTACTATGATTACATCGATATTTTTTCGCATCACAAAATCTTTTTTCGTTTAAAAAAAAATTATATTATGTTTTTTTTTTTTTTTTTTTTTTTTTTTTTTTTGGTGTCCTGTCCAGCTTCTCAGGCAAATCATATAGTTGATGTAGATGCCCATGTCGGCTGTTCAGATTTACTTTACAAAAGAGAAGTGTAGGATACTTCTCTTGTTGCCTTATTTGTATTTGACTTTATTAAATGTATTTACAGGTAAAAGCCAGTAAATTAGAATATTTTGAAAAACTTGATTTATTTCAGTAATTGCATTCAAAAGGTGTAACTTGTACATTCTATTTATTCATTGCACACAGACTGATGCATTCAAATGTTTATTTCATTTAATTTTGATGATTTGAAGTGGCAACAAATGAAAATCCAAAATTCCGTGTGTCACAAAATTTGAATATTACTTAAGGCTAATACAAAAAAGGGATTTTTAGAAATGTTGGCCAACTGAAAAGTATGAAAATGAAAAATATGAGCATATACAATACTCAATACTTGGTTGGAGCTCCTTTTGCCTCAATTACTGCGTTAATGCGGCGTGGCATGGAGTCGATGAGTTTCTGGCACTGCTCAGGTGTTATGAGAGCCCAGGTTGCTCTGATAGTGGCCTTCAACTCTTCTGCGTTTTTGGGTCTGGCATTCTGCATCTTCCTTTTCACAATACCCCACAGATTTTCTATGGGGCTAAGGTCAGGGGAGTTGGCGGGCCAATTTAGAACAGAAATACCATGGTCCGTAAACCAGGCACGGGTAGATTTTGCGCTGTGTGCAGGCGCCAAGTCCTGTTGGAACTTGAAATCTCCATCTCCATAGAGCAGGTCAGCAGCAGGAAGCATGAAGTGCTCTAAAACTTGCTGGTAGACGGCTGCGTTGACCCTGGATCTCAGGAAACAGAGTGGACCGACACCAGCAGATGACATGGCACCCCAAACCATCACTGATGGTGGAAACTTTACACTAGACTTCAGGCAACGTGGATCCTGTGCCTCTCCTGTCTTCCTCCAGACTCTGGGACCTCGATTTCCAAAGGAAATGCAAAATTTGCATGGTTGGGTGATGGTTTGGTTTTTGGTGCCATGTCATCTGCTGGTGTCGGTCCACTCTGTTTCCTGAGATCCAGGGTCAACGCAGCCGTCTACCAGCAAGTTTTAGAGCACTTCATGCTTCCTGCTGCTGACCTGCTCTATGAAGATGGAGATTTCAAGTTCCAACAGGACTTGGCGCCTGCACACAGCGCAAAATCTACCCGTGCCTGGTTTACGGACCATGGTATTTCTGTTCTAAATTGGCCCGCCAACTCCCCTGACCTTAGCCCCATAGAAAATTTGTGGGGTATTGTGAAAAGGAAGATGCAGAATGCCAGACCCAAAAACGCAGAAGAGTTGAAGGCCACTATCAGAGCAACCTGGGCTCTCATAACACCTGAGCAGCGACTCCATGCCACGCCGCATTAACGCAGTAAATTGAGGCAAAAGGAGCTCCAACCAAGTATTGAGTATTGTACATGCTCATATTTTTCATTTTCATACTTTTCAGTTGGCCAACATTTCTAAAAATCCCTTTTTTGTATTAGCCTTAAGTAATATTCTAATTTTGTGACACACGGAATTTTGGATTTTCATTTGTTGCCACTTCAAATCATCAAAATTAAATGAAATAAACATTTGAATGCATCAGTCTGTGTGCAATGAATAAATATAATGTACAAGTTACACCTTTTGAATGCAATTACTGAAATAAATCAAGTTTTTCAAAATATTCTAATTTACTGGCTTTTACCTGTATATTATCATTTAGTGCAGCCGGGCCGGAGCAGGAGGGGATAGAAAGAGAAAAAAAAAAGAAGACAGAGGGGGAAATTGTGGGGACAAGAGGGGGATTAGACAGAGAGACAAAAACAACAACAGCAAACAACAACAACAACAATAGAGCAACATCAGCAAATATGACATGTACAAATATGATGGTAAAAGTAATAGCAAATAAGCAGTTAACGAAAAATAAAAAAGAATACAGAAATGACAATGAGCATTATTACACTACAAATGGATCAATACAAATACCAATAGAAATAGCGCTATTGATAATGAACAATACCAATAATGTACCTTTATTATCAACAATACAGTTGTTTAAATGCAACAATACTGTCAGGCTTGTCCCTTTTATTTTGTCTTCATTTCCTGAGTGTCTCCCTGAGTGCTGCTTCCCCTCAGCTGTGGCTGATTGGCACCTGGCCACACCTGGTGTCAATCAGCCAGCTACTATTTAAACCTGCCTTCTCCTCCAGTCATTGCTGGATCATTGTCATTACTACCCGTCTTAACACTTGTCGTTGTAGCTCTGTCTACTTTTGTTTCACTCTGCTCATGTCCTAGTTCCTTCGTGTCACAGTAAGTGTTTTTGTTTTGTTTGTTTCTTCTGTCCAAAGTTAGCCTCTGTGCTATTTTAGTTCATAGCCAAGTTTGTTCTCCGCTTTGTGCGCGCCTTTTGTTGTTACCCTTTCGTTTGTTGTTTTGCCTTAATGTTTAATTAAATCATGTTTTCTCGTACAATGCCTTCCGCCTTCTCTGCATCTTGGGGTTCGGCACCTACAAACTCTGACATAATGATCCAGCCAAATTCGAATCTCGCAGAGATGTCCATGGCGGAGAGGCTTAACAAAGCTTTGGACTTAATGGCTAATCTGAAGAAAAGTTCGGCCGCTTTTCAAGCCCTCTGCCTCCCACCCCTGTCGTCTGTGGTCCTATCTGGGGACGTCTGGGATCCGTCCCTTGGGGGAGGGGCTATGAGTAGCAGTGCAGCTGGGGAGGCACAGCTACTTCTCGCCCCAGTGGGTCTGCAAGAGACGGCGCCATCATCTCCGGTGGGTCTGCAACCTACGGCGCCACCATGCACTCCGGTGAGCCGGCAGACGCCACCATGCACTCCGGTGGGCCGGCAGACGCCACCATGCACTCCGGTGGGCCGGCAGACGCCACCATGCACTCCGGTGGGCCGGCAGACGCCACCATGCACTCCGGTGGGCCGGCAGACGCCACCATGCACTCCGGTGGGCCGGCAGACGCCACCATGCAGTCCGGTGGGCCGGCAGACGCCACCATGCAGTCCGGTGGGCCGGCAGACGCCACCATGCAGTCCGGTGGGCCGGCAGACGCCACCATGCAGTCCGGTGGGCCGGCAGACGCCACCATGCAGTCCGGTGGGCCGGCAGACGCCACCATGCAGTCCGGTGGGTCTACAACCAACGGCGCCACCATCCTCCTCTCCGGTGGGCCAGCAGCAGACGGCGCCACCATCCTCCTCTCCGGTGGGCCAGCAGCAGACGGCACCACCATCCTCCTCTCCGGTGGGCCAGCAGCAGACGGCGCCACCATCCTCCTCTCCGGTGGGCCAGCAGCAGACGGCGCCACCATCCTCCTCTCCTGTGGGCCAGCAGCAGACGGCGCCACCATCCTCCTCTCCGGTGGGCCAGCAGCAGAGGGCGCCACCATCCTCTTCTCCGGTGGGCCAGCAGCAGAGGGCGCCACCATCCTCTTCTCCGGTGGGCCAGCAGCAGAGGGCGCCACCATCCTCTTCTCCGGTGGGCCAGCAGCAGAGGGCGCCACCATCCTCTTCTCCGGTGGGCCAGCAGCAGAGGGCGCCACCATCCGCTTCTCCGGTGGGCCAGCAGCAGAGGGCGCCACCATGCACTCCGGTGGGCCAGCAGAGGGCGCCACCGCCATCTTCTCCGGTGGGCCAGCAGAGGGCGCCACCGTCATCTTCTCCGGTGGGCCAGCAGAGGGCGCCACCATCGTCTCCGGTGGGTCCTTCCATGCCGGCGGTCGAGCCGCCTCGCCAATTGCGGCGGCGTTCAACTCGCCGTCGCCACCTAACTCTTCCCCGCTGGTTGCGGGGACACTTGGCCTGGTGGCCCACCTCCTTGTCCTCCCTCCACCCTCCTGTGACTTTGGACTTTTTTGGGGGGGGGGGGTTCTAGAACGTCTGGTATCCGTTATAGGAAGGGGGGCTACTGTCAGGCTTGTCCCTGACAGTTTGACTGTTTTAGTTTTTTCTCTGTGTTTGTCTTAGTTTCCTGTCAGCGCTTTTATTTTGTCTTCATTTCCTGAGTGTCTCCCTGAGTGCTGCTTCCCCTCAGCTGTGGCTGATTGGCACCTGGCCACACCTGGTGTCAATCAGCCAGCTACTATTTAAACCTGCCTTCTCCTCCAGTCATTGCTGGATCATTGTCGTTCCTACCTGTCGTGTCGTTGTTCTTAATACTTGTCGTTGTAGCTCTGTCTACTTTTGGTTTCACTCTGCTCATGTCCTAGTTCCTTCGTGTCACAGTAAGTGTGTTTGGTTTCTTGTCCACAGTTAGCCTCTGTGCTATTTTAGTTCATAGCCAAGTTTGTTCTCCGCCTTGTGCGCGCCTTTTGTTACCCTTTCGTTTGTTGTTTTGCCTTAGTGTATAATTAAATCATGTTTTCTCGTACAATGCCTTCCGCCTTCTCTGCATCTTGGGGTTCGTCACCTACAAACTCTGACAAATACATATATGTAATGATAACTTGAGATACGAAAGAATGCAGAAAAATGGAGGGGGAGAAAGAGAAGCAACCTACATTAACCTTGTAGATTGTTATAGTCACAATAGGTTAAGCTTTGTCAGTGTGCCATGTGTTACACCCAGTTTACCCTAGGGCAACAACGTTAATATATGTTTGATGAAACGTGATTATGTGCATGAGTGTAAGTATGCATATGTACTTGTATATGTACAGAATGTGTATATGTGTTTGTACAATGAATGTATATGTACAGAATGTGTATATGTGTTTGTACAGTGAATGTATATGTACAGTATGTGTATGTGTATGTTTGTATATTGAATGTGCGTGTGGATGTACGAACATTAGGTAGGTAAATATATATATATAATAAATATTATGTTTATAAACTTAGGAAATATGTCCCTGGACACATGAGGACTTTGAATATGACCAATGCATGATCCTGTAACTACTTGGTATCGGATCGATACCTACATTTGTGGTATCATCCAAAACTAATGTAAAGTATCAATCAACAGAAGAATAAGTGATTATTACATTTTAACAGAAGTGTAGATAAACATGTTAAATAAAAAAGTAAGCAGATATTAACAGTAAATTAACAAGTTAAATTAACTTATTTTATACCATTTGTCACTCATAATTTTGACAAAATAATAGAATGGAAAATGACACAATATGTTACTGCATACGTCAGCAGCTAAATTAGGAGTATTTGTTTGCTTACGTACTACTAAAAGACAAGTAGTCTTGTATGTTCAATATTTTATTTAAGGACAAACTTGCAATAAGAAACATATGTTTAATGTACCCTCAGATTTTTTGTTTAAAATAAAGCCAATAATGCAATTTTTTGTGGTCCCCTTTAGTTAGAAAAGTTTTGAAAAATACCGAAAAACATTTTGGTACCGGTATCGGGACAACACCATTTTATCATATGGGATGTTGTGTCGTGGTGAAAGTCACTCAAAACAGATGTCCATAGTGCACAACAGAAGCAAGAAAGCTAAAAAAAAACTACGAACCATTTCATCCGGGAGAGGGCGTGGTGAGGAGAGGTTCATTTGCATCTAACAACTTCGCCTCTCAAAACCAACCGTTTTAAAAGTGAGAAAAAATGGCTTGAAAATAGGTCCATATAACAAAATCTATGCAAATTGTTCACCAAAGAACCACCATTACATGTTATGTTGACCACTATGAATGTGACGATATGTCACTTCATTTCTGTTTGTGTTTCCTTGTTTTGTGTTTATTTTCTGCCAGCGCTCCTATTTGGTGTCCATTTCCTGCATGTCTCCTCTGAGCGTTCGTTTTCCTCACCTGTCCCTGATTGGCAGTCAGGCACACCTGGTTGCAGTTGCCAATCAGGCTGCTACTTATGCCTGCCTCGCCTGTTCCTCAGTGCTCGAAGATTGACTATGTTTAGAGCAGTGGTTCTTAACCTTGTTGGAGGTACCGAACCCCACCAGTTTCATATGCGCATTCACCAAACCCTTCTTTAGTGAAAAATAAAATGTTTTTTCAATTCAATAACATTGTATTTTTTTTTTTTTACTGGTGCACAAAATGAACCGTGCATGAACAGCATCTTGTTCAAAGAACAAAACCAACACAGTGCATGAACTCACAAAAAATTACACGCCTTACCATGAATTGATTGACGTGGACCCCAACTTAAACAAGTTGAAAAACTTATTCGGGTGTTATCATTTAGTGGTCAATTGTACGGAATATGTACTGTACTGTGTAAACTGTACTGTTTCATATAATGTATTCTCTTCCTTTGCAATCTACTAGTAAAAGTTTCAATCGATCGATCAAACAACCTGCAAATCAGATGGAAAATTAGAGGGAACATTGTTTGGGGGTCATCCATAATACGCCGATAGGGAGAAGTTTTTTGTCTTAACCTCCGTGGCGGAGGCTCCGCCGAACCCCTGACGCCGACTCACCGAACCCCTAGGGTTCGATTGAACCCAGGTTAAGAACCACTGGTTTAGAACCTCTGTATGCATGACTGATCCTTCGTTCTCCTGGTTCCTGCATGTTGGGGTCACAACTACTGCAGCCATGTGGGTTCATGACTATGAATGTTTTAAATGTAGAAAAAAATCATGATATGACCCCTTTTAATCAAGTCTGATGATTCTTAGGGCATTCATAGGAAAAAGGGGTGGGCAGATCGATCCAATTACAAATCGTATCGACAAGTGTAGTATCAGAATCAGATTAATACCAGCGCGTTGAAACAGACAGATTTCAGTTCTCTGCCTGTATGTTTATTTTCCCAAAGTTAGTTTTTTTTGCTGTTGTAGTTGTTGTCATGTGCTTTGTGAAACATTTTTCTCGAACTCAGGACACATGAGAACATAAAGGTAAAAAGCTGAAGATCTTGGCCAGATGAAGCTCGCAGGACCACATCATCCACAAAAAGCAGAGACCTAATCCTGCAGCCACCAAACCGTATCCCTTCAACGCCCTAACTGTGCCTGGAAATTCTGTCCATAAAAGTTGTAAACAGAATTGGTTACAAAGGGCAGTCCTGACAGAGTCCAAACCTCACTGGCAATGCGGGCCAAGCTCCGATACTGATCATACAGGGATATTATAATCTTAATTAACAAATTAGAACGATATGGTATCAGAGGGTTGGTCTTGAACTGGGGAAGAATCTAATTAACCAACAGAAGCAATGCGTGACGGTAGGCGAACATAACAACACTGAATATATATTGTGGTGTAACCCAGGGATCAATACTGGGACCACTATTGTTCAATCTCCATATAAATACAATTTGTAAAATTACAAAGTATTTAAAGTTACTACTGTTTGCAGAGGACGCGACTGCATTTTGATCAGGAGAGAACACACAGAAACTAATACAAATAATAAACAGAAGAAATTAATAAAATAAAGAGTTGGCTTGACAAAAACAGACTATCCCTGAATCTCAGAAAAACTAAAATAATGCTGTTTGATAACAGTAGAAAGGAAATTCAAACACTAATACAAATAGACGGAGTAGACATTGAATGGTAAAATAAAACTAATTTTTGGGTGTAATAATAGATGATAAAATGAACTGGAAATGTCATGTAAAAACATACAACATAAGGTGGCGAGAGATACATCAATAATGAATAAAGCAACATATATACTATGTTTAGAACTTCTGTATGCATGACTGCTTCTCCCTATTTTGAGTATTAAAAGACTCTTACCTGCTCCTCGTTCTCCTGGTTCCTGCATCTTGGTGTCACAACTACTGCAGCCATGCGGGTTCATGATAATAAATGTTTTTAATGTAGAAAAATATCATTAAGAACAACACTCCATATACTCTACTGCTTGGTGGTATTAACATATCTGAGTTATTGTGCAGAAATGTCGGGAAATAACAACAAAAGTATACATCATTCACTAACTGTGTTACAAAAAAAAGTCAGTTAGAATAATACATAATGTTGAATGTAGAGAACATTCAAACCCTTTATTTTTTAATCAAATCAAATACAAATATACACAAAGCAAAAAAATAACCTGCTATCTTTTCAACAAAAGAGGAGAAATATAACCTTAGAGAAAAATATAATTTAAAACATATGTATGCGAGTGTAATGGGCCCAGCCAGTCCGGCTGCGTTGGATGTAAGTTGGTAAAACTCACTCCCCGACAACTTCAAGAGTAGTGCTGGCTGCTGGGCTGCCAGCTCGGGCTTTTAGTCCAGTGGTCAGCACACTCGACTCTACTATGAACGACCAGTGTTTGAGTCCCCATGCGGAATGTGGTAGAAAGGCACAGGGCCGAACTAACCGGGTTACACATGTACAACTCTTAAACCTTTTAGTATATGAGTATGTGGAATTACAAACCCCAAAACCAGTGAAGTTGGCACGTTGTGTAAATCGTAATTAAAAACAGAATACAATGATTTGCAAATCCTATTCAACCTATATTCAATTGAATAGACTGCAAATACAAGATAGTTAACGTTCGAACTGGAAAACTTTATTTTTTGCAAATATTAGCTCATTTGGAATTTGATGCCTGCAACATGTTTCAAAAAAAAATCTGGCACAAGTGGCAAAGACGATTGAGAAAGTTGAGGAATGCTCATCAACACTTATTTGGGACATCCCACAGGCATACTTGCCAACCTTGAGACCTCTGATTTCGGGAGGGGGTGGGCTGGGCGTGGTCGGGGATGGGGCGGGGGTCGTGGTTGGGGCGGGGGCGTGGTTAGGGGCGTGGTTAAGAGAGGAGGAGTATATTTACAGCTAGAATTCACCAAGTCAAGTATTTCATATATATATATATATATATATATCTATATATATATCTAAGAAATACTTGACTTTCAGTGAATTCTAGCTATATATATATATATATATATATATATATATATATATATATATATATATATATATATATTTATTTATTTATTTTATTATATATATATATGTATATATAAATAAAATAAATACTTGAATTTCAGTGTTCATTTATTTACACATATACACACACATAACACTCATCTACTCATTGTTGAGTTAAGGGTTGAATTGTCCATCCTTGTTCTATTCTCTGTCACTAATTTTCTAACCATGCTGAACACCCTCTTTGATGATGCATTGATGTGTGGCACGCAAAAAGTGCTTTCATCAAATGCATTAGAGTCTGGAATCTTCTATCTCTCCCTAGCATGGCCCAAAACCGGTCAATCTTTGCTTCCTGAGGAAGATCTTCAGTGCCAAGCACTTGGTAGTCCACTACTTCTTCCCAGAGGCCATCCAGGTCCAATCGCAGCTGCGGCTTGGAACTTACAAGCTGTTATGAGAATAACGTATGTGTGTGTGTGGCCCTTTAATAGGTGAGCATGTGAGGTGAATGACGTCAGCGAGTGTGTGGGCGGTAGCGTGGGTGCGGGCGGGGACTAGTTTGTTTTGTGTTGGATTGGCTGTGTGCAAGCAATCAATGAAGCAAGATTTGCAACTAATCGCCGAACTCAGCCAGGAAAGGTGCAACATAGCGTATTTCTTCATCTTACTCGTCGTCGGCGTCGCCATGGCTGTATCTTCCTCGTTCTTCTGCTTCGTCTCCTTGTTGTGTGCGCAGTTGTGCACTGCACTCTCTAAAAGCCGTATATGTTATTGATGTTATAGATGGCAGTATTGTCCTGTTTAAGAATGTCACAACATTGCTGTTTACGGCAGACGGACTGCTTTACGGTAGACAAAAACATGACTGCTGTTGTTGTGTGTTGTTACCGCGCTGGGAGGACGTTAATGAAACTGCCTAACAATAAACCCACAAAAGAAACCAAGAACTCGCCCTCGATCATTCTACAGTTATAATGTGATTGGGCAGGTACGCTGTTTATATCGTGGGAAAGCGGACTCAGGTCCGCATGGAGCTGGAGGGTGCGTGGCCTCCAGCTCCACATGCATTTCGGGAGATTTTCGGGAGAAAATTTGTCCCGGGAGGTTTTCGGGAGAGGCGCTGAATTTCAGGAGTCTCCCGGAAAATCCGGGAGGGTTGGCAAGTATGCCCACAGGTGAACAGGCTAATTGGGAACAGGTGGGTGCCATGATTGGGTATAAAAGCAGCTTCCATGAAATGCTCAATTATTCACAAACAAGGATGGGGCGAGGGTCACCACTTTGTGAACAAATGCGTGAGCAAATTGTCGAACAGTTTAAGAACAACATTTCTCAATGAGCTATTGCAAAGAATTTAGGGATTCCACCATCTACGGTTCGTAATATCATCAAATGGTTCCGAGAATCTGGAGAAATCACTGCACGTAAGCGATGATATAACGGACCTTCGATCCTTCAGGCAGTACTGCATCAAAAAGCGACAACACTGTGTAAAGGATTTTACCACATGGGCTCAGGAACACTTCAGAAACCCACTGTCAGTAACTACAGTTGGTCGCTACATCTGGAAGTGCAAGTTAAAACTCTACTATGCAAAGCGAAAGCCATTTATCAACAACACCCAGAAACGCTGCCGTCTTCGCTGGGCCTGAGCTCATCTAAGATGGACTGATGCAAAGTGGAAAAGAGTTCTACGGTCTGACGAGTCCACATTTCAAATTGTTTTTGGAAACCGTGGACGTCGTGTCCTCTGGACCAAAGAGGAAAAGAACCATCCGGATTGTTGTAGACGCAAGGTTCAAAAGCCTGCATCTGTGATGGTATGGGGGTGTATTACTGCCCAAGGCGTGAGTAACTGTGAAGGCACCATTAATGCAGAAAGGTACCTTCAGGTTTTGGAGCAACATATGTTGCAATCCAAGCAACGTTATCATGGACGCCCCTGCTTATTTCAGCAAGACAATGCCAAACCACGTGTTACAACGACGTGGCTTCATAGTAAAAGAGTGCGGGTGCTAGACTGGCCTGACTGTAGTCCAGACCTGTCTCCCATTGAAAATGTGCGGCGCAATATGAAGCCTAAAATAGTGTCATGTCTTTTGGATCATGTTTTATTTTGTTTAGTTATGTTTGGTTTTGGGACTCTTTTTAGTTTCTGTTTACGCTCCATTGTTTTTGTTTCCATGACTACTCCTGTTTCACCTGTCATGCATTTGGACTCACGCACCGGACTCATTTGGACACACGAACCTGTTGTAATCAAGACACTATTATTTAAGCTTGTAGTTGCCAGGCAGTCGGTCTGGCGACATTATCTCTGTTACCCCTGTTTACCTCTGATGACTTCTGCTACCCATGTTACCATAGTTCCATGCCAAGTGAGTTTTGTCTATTTTTATGTCTCAGTAAGTGTTTTCGTTTTCATGTCCATAGCTTTTGCCCAAGTCCTAGTTTATTGTTTTCAAAGCAAAGTTTGTTCTTCCGCCTTGTGCGCACTTTTTGTTTGTTCATTTTGGTTAGTGTTGAAATAAATGATGTCTTTACCTTCACGCCATGTCCACTCCAACTTTACTTGCATCTCGGGAAAACAAACACCCCAAAGTCCACGTCTTGACAAATAGCACAACGAAGACCCGGGACTCTTGAACAACTTAAGCTGTCTCCTCAATTCCCAAACCTTTACTGAGTGCTGTTAAAAGGAAAGGCCATGTAACACAGTGGTAAAATGCCTCTGTGACAACTTTTTTGCAATGTGTCGCTGCCATTAAATTCAAAGTTAATGATTATTTGCGGAAAAAAATTACGTTTCTCAGTTCGAACATTAAGTATATTGTCTTTGCAGTCTATTCAATTTAATATAAATTGAAAAGGATTTGCAAATCACTGTATTCTGTTTGTACTAACGAATTACACAACGTGCCAACTTCACTGGTTTTGGGTTTTGTAAATGATGGAATGGATTAAGCGACAAAGTCAAACAAAGTGTTAATTTGATCCACCTGAAGAAACTGTTCAAACTCAAAAGTACAATGAAGAACAATCCTGATAAAAACATGTTGAACCTGATTTGAAAATGAGATCATCTAAGTCATGTCATCTTCTTCTTCGTTTGGATAAAGATGTTGATTAGAGGTGTGACCACTATACAGCTGGGCGAGTGTTTAACAGCCAACTGACCAAGCTCTCGACCACAGCTGCCAGACCACGATTCCCATTAGGACGGCGGTATATGGGACAGGATGTTATGATGTGGTCTGCAGTCTGCTCCTGGTCATCTCATTACGTGAATCCTAACTCACTTACATTTGTATTTATTAGAACTGTTGTATGTATTATTCAATGATTTAAAGGCCTACTGAAATGAAATTTGTTTTATTTAAACGGGGATAGCAGATCCATTCTATGTGTCATACTTGATCATTTCGCGATATTGCCATATTTTTGCTGAAAGGATTTAGTAGAGAACATCGACGATAAAGTTCGCAACTTTTGGTCGCTGATAAAAAAAGCCTTGTCTGTACCGGAAGTAGCGTGACGTCACAAGTTGAAAGTCTCCTCACATTTCCCCATTGTTTACACCAGCAGCGAGAGCGATTCGGACCGAGAAAGCGACGATTACCCCATTAATTTGAGCGAGGATGAAAGATTCGTGGATGAAAAACGTGAGAGTGAAGGACTAGAGTGCAGTGCAGGACCAAATCTTTTTTTGCTCTGACCGTAACTTAGGTACAAGGGCTCATTGGATTCCACACTCTCTCCTTTTTCTATTGTGGATCACGGATTTGAATTATAAACCACCTCGGATACTATATTCTCTTGAAAATGAGAGTCGAGAACGCGAAATGGACATTCACAGTGACTTTTATCTCCACGACAATACATCAGCGAAGCACTTTAGCTACGAAGCTAACGTGATAGCACCGTGCTTAACTGCAGATAGAAACAAAATAAATAAGCCCCTGACTGGAAGGATAGACAAAATATCAACAATACTACCAAACTCTGGACCTGTAACCACACGGTTAATGCTGTACCGCCTGACGAAGCCTAGCAATGCTGTTGCTAACAACACCATTGAAGCTAACTTAGCTACGGGACCTCGATAGAGCTATGCTAATAACATTAGTTCTCCACCTACGCCAGCTCTCATCTGCTCATCAACACCAGTGCTCACCTTACGTTCCAGCGACGCGACGAAGGACTTCACCCGATCATCGATGCGGTCGGCGGCTAGCGTCGGATAGTGCGTCTGCTATCCAAGTCAAAGTCCTCCTGGTTGTGTTTCTGTAGCCACACGCTAATACACCGATCGCACCTACAGGTTTCTTCTTTGCAGTCTCCATTGTTCATTAAACAAATTGCAAAAGATTCACCAACACAGATGTCCAGAATACTGTGGAATTTAGCGATGAAAAAAGACGATTTAAGCTGGCGACCGACCTAATCCAAAATGTCTGATTCAACTACTGACGTCACGCGCATACGTCATTATACCTAGACGTGTTCAACCGTAAGTTTCCCGGGAAATTTAAAATTGCACTTTATAAGTTAACCCGGCCGTATTGACATGTGTTGCAATGTTAAGATTTCATCATTGATATATAAACTATCAGACTGCGTGGTCGGTAGTAGTGGGTTTCAGTAAGCCTTTAAATGGTGTTACTAATTGCGAAGAGAAATTGAATAAATGTGTTAGTAATGGCTATGAAGTGGAAAAGGGGTAGGATTAAATAAGATCTGCTTCTTCCTGCTCCTTTTCGGATATGTTGTAATGAGGAAATGTGTGAAATACAGTATATGCTGTATCATTGTGTAACTGTAATTATGTTCAAAATATACTTCAACAGCATACCATTTTATGTAATGTTGTTTGGTGACTTTTAGTAGTTTTGACCTTACTCCTATTGGGTTGCAATGTAAATGTTCAGTCTTAATCAGCTCTCTCCTTTTGGGAACCAGCCATTACCCAACCATCATACTATCCCCATCACAAATTATGAGTTATTATGAGTTGAGTACTTCGGGGATTTTGTATAATTCCTTACCTGTGTCATTTTTCTTGGCTTCTCAGAACCATCCTACTGTCCAAAAATGAGCCTGGGTCCATTATGAACACCCATTTATGTCACAAATAATGTTCCCAAGCAAATTTGAGCAGATGGCAGCATTGTGCACTGCATAAATGTTTAATGGAGCCGATGAGATCAATTGCAACATTAAGAGCTCATCATTACCTGCAAATGTCCCAATGGACACACCTCTGGACATCATACTGTACTGAATATGTGCACTTTGTCTACTACTAATGTTATCACCTGGTGCTCACATTATTTCTCCTCCCAGAGAGTGTCACCTTTATTAATTTGCATGCGTTTATTGCAGGGGTCAGCAACCCAAAATGTTGAAAGAGCCATATTGGACCAAAAATACAAAAAACTAATCCGTCTGGAGCCGCAAAAAATGAAAAGCCATATAGTAAGTCTTATAATGAAGACACGCATAATGACGTAAGTGTCTTTATTGACAGAATTGTTGAAATTTAATATTTACTCTACACATTTTTACAACATTAGAAACCATTAGTAAATCAGAGCTTACTCAGAAGGTGAGATAACTCCTGGAAATTACTGGCCAAAGGTGTAGATGCGTGTGTCCAGGTTAAAGGAAAAGGCAGGGTGTCTTCTTTTAATAGATTTATTAAAATCTTTGGCAAGCTAGGTAATGTTTGCTGTGGTCTGGAACAACATGGCACACAAACAACTATCTGAAATGTGTCATGAGCAGTGTTGGGACTAACGCCGTTAGATTCGGCGGTAACTAGTAATGGCGTATTTTTTTATATTCAGTAACTCAGTTACCGTTACTACATGATGCGTTACTGCGTTATTTTACACTATTTTTTATGTAGTATCGGCTAGAAAGAGAAGATCTGAGTGTGTTTTATTGGAGCGCTGCAGTGTCGTCCTTCTAAATGTTCTTGTGTTACAAGGAAGAGGCGCGCTCTGTGTGTGTCTGGGTGGGGTTGTGGGGAGAAGAGGGGAGGGTAGGGGAGGGGACGGGGGGCATGTGTGTGTTTACTAACAACGCAGCCGCAGAGTGTCTTAACATGGAGATATTCTCACTTCTTTTTTTGGTCAAGCACAAAGAAAAGAACATTATAGTTAAATGTAAGTTGTGTCTTACTGCCCAAAACAACAATTCAAATTTGCCTGGTTAGGCTTTGTGTATGTCACATGTGCCTTCCTTAGGTGAAGCCAGGTATACAGCTATGCTGTTATTATGCTGTTTGTTACTAATGTATGTTTTGTTGCAGCTATTTAAAATAGTTTTGTCAATTTGTACTGGCCTGAAATAAATTGGCCCTTTGAAACATATCTTTGTCTTTGTGCGTTGGATGTAGACCAAATTGCTTAGCAGAGTTCAGTGATGCAAATGCATGTCAAGTTGATCAACACATTGTATTATTCTCCAGTGCAATAACAGTATTGGAATGAAGGCTAAAAGGGCATTAATGGGAGCTTTAAGAAAAAAAAAAGTAACTAAATAGTTAGTTTTCTCAGTAACGCATTACTTTTTGGTGTAAGTAACTGAGTTAGTAACTGAGTTACTTTTGAAATAAAGTAACTAGTAACTGTAATTCGTTACAGGTTTTCAGTAACTAACCCAACACTGGTCATGAGACATACAAAACTAAATTATATACAAAGCGGATAAAAGTAAAGGATATTAAATGAGCTCAAATATACCTACAAAAGAGGCATAATGATGCAATTTGTACATACAGCTAGCCTAAATAGCATGTTAGCATCGATTAGCTTGCAGTCATGCACTGACCAAATATGCCTGATTAGCACCCCAACAAGTCAATAACATCAACATTCACGCACAGCATGAAACTTTTGGTGGACAAAATGAGACGCAGAAGGAGTGGAAGATTTTACATGTAAACAAACTGTTGCGTCACAGTCCACACTATGGTGAGTTCAAGAACTGCCGAAATTAGTAGAACAAAACTATGTCGACCAAATACTCTCATCAGTGAAGCATACACACACACATATTAAACAGTGGGCTCTCTAACAATTGGGAAGGTTTGTGTCATGTTTGTCCTCAAACAAAAAAAACATACTAAAACAAAAAAAATATTTTTACCCCATTTTTTTCCATTTTCAATCCTTTTTAAAAAAATGCCCCAGGGCATGCGGCTCGAGAGTGCGGGTTGCTGACCCCCGGTTTATTGCAACAAGCACACCTAATTCCCTCTGTCTGCAAAAGTCTGCTAGTGTACTGCAGTCTTGCGTTACATGATGTGTTATAATATTATGCAACACATTCTATAATGTAAAAACTCTCCAGGGAATAGTTGACTTAACATGTTTTTACCCACAACCTTCATTTATGTTCATTTGATGCTCAATTTGTATGCTGCCTTTAAGTATTACCTTCCGTGGATTTAATGGAACTAGTTCCTCACGTCACTATTCACCTCTGAATCTCATTCAGCAGTTGAATTCATGCCACAACAACCGCAGGACTCAAGTCAAAGGATTCGATGAAAAGCATGGTACAAAAGGGAGGAGGTTTGCACCACAGCAGGAATAATAATGACCATGAGAACCGGAAGTCCTGTCATTCCCTGTCTAACCTAAGGGGGGCAGAAAAGAGCTGGGGATGCCATCTCTTTGCCACTGCTGCACACTTGTAAGGGATTACAGATGTAGAAGGTTACAACAGGGCATATTAGTCATGGCGCATCCGCAAAGGCTTTACTTTTACATGGTTTTCCTTTGGCTCACACACACACACACACACATACTGGTTATCATTTGGAAAGGGGACCAAGTTTTTGATCATCACTTGTGGGGACCATCCTTTCTACAGGTTGTGGAGGCATAAAAAAAATTAGGTAAAGTGGCCACTGCCCAGTTAGCTCATACATGTCTTTGAATCTCTGGATTGATGAAGTAATGTGCTGATCATTCTTACTGGTTCATGGGGACCATATTTAAATAGTTTTGCATAATTCACACAAATTTGTACGGATGCAATTTGGGTTGCTGTGCAAATGTCTCACACTCAAACTAACCAGTAAACAAGGTTTTATGGGCCAAAGCTTAAAAATCACTTAGGCATCTTCAGAATGGATCTGACTATCATTTTAAAAGGTTTGCCTTTCGTGGTTAAGAGGGGAGGAGTATATTTACAGCTAGAATTCACCAAGTCAAGTATTTATATATATATATATATATATATATATATATATATATATATATATATATATATATATATATATATATATATATATATATATATAAGAAATACTAAGTCAAGTATTTCATATATATATACATATTATATATATTATATATATATAAAATACTTGACTTTCAGTGAATTCTAGCTATAAATATATATTTATTTTATTATTTTATATATATATATATATATATATATATATATATATATATATATATATATATATATATATATATATATATATATATATATATAAAATAAATACTTGAATTTCAGTGTTCATTTATTTACACATATACACACACATGACACTCATCTACTCATTGTTGAGTTAAGGGTTGAATTGTCCATCCTTGTTCTATTCTCTGTCACTATTTTTCGAAACATGCTGAACACCCTCTCTGATGATGCATTGCAGTGTGGCACGCACAAAAGTGCCTTCATCAAATGCACTAGATGGCAGTATTGTCCTGTTTAAGAGTGTCACAAACATTGCTGTTTACGGCAGACGAACTGCTTTACGGTAGACGAAAACGTGACTGCTGTTGTTGTGTGTTGTTGCCGCGCTGGGAGGACGTTAATGAAACTGCCTAACAATAAACCCACATAAGAAACCAAGAACTCGCCCTCGATCATTCTACAGTTATAACGTGATTGGGCAGGCACGCTGTTTATATTGTGGGAAAGCGGACTCAGGTCCGCATGGACCTGAGTCCGCCTGAATTTTGGGAGATTTTCGGGAGAAAATTTGTCCCGGGAGGTTTTCGGGAGAGGCGCTGAATTTCGAGAATCTCCCGGAAAATCTGGGAGAGTTGGCAAGTATGACATACACACACACACACACAAGTTGAGAAAGTACATGTTGATATAGTCACAAAATTAAAATATTACAAGTCGACAAAATTAAACTGTGTAAAATACATTGGAAAGTTGGCACCCTTGTGAAATCTGTGTAAATGTTTGCAAGCAGCCCCTTTAAGTTTCTCTGTGTAAATGAGTGGATACGGCAGAAACTTTAAAGAATGAGGCCATCCAGTTAAAATACATGTTGAGATGGTTGCTCATGCAGTCGTTAGTTAGCTGTGGTTTTCGGGATGGAATGCCGCCATATTTTTACAAAAAAATACGTGGACAAGAAGTGACGACGCGAACGAGAGCCAGCAGGAAGCAGCACGATATATATATATATACACGCGATATATATATATACACGCGACATGAGCACTGAAGTCAATAGTAACACTGAAGTAAACATTCATGCTAAGAGAGGTAAGCTAGGGCGCACAAGGAGCAGCTCCGAGCAGTCTAACTCATCTGCATGAAAGAAACATGAGTGATGACGTCGACAACAACGCAGCACAACAATTGGTCCTCAACTTCCATTAGCAGTGATTGTAAAACCTTGGTCCAAGCGCTCAGCAACGCCAGCAACAATGACCTCTTCATCCTGTCAATCCATTCATCCCTCGCGGCTTTTCCACCACCAAAACGGTTGCAGATCATCTCAGGTCATTGTAATCTCCCTGACAATGATCTCGCCGATGAGCAGGCAAAGATCGGCTCATCGCTACCGCAAACCAACAGCCAACTGGTTAGATTTACCCGCGGTGCAATCATTCGCAAGAATTGCCTTCTCTCCTGATTCCACCCACCCCCGCCTTTCAACCCTCCTATCCCTCGAACCCAATCCCTTAAATGGGAGTCCACGTTGTCGAAGAAAGACCTCATTCGTTTCCGATCCGGCCACCACTTAGCTCTAAGTCGATGGCAACATCTAACGGGTCACACTGTCCTGTCTGAGGTGAGGAAGAAGAATCCGCCGAACATCTCCGGCTCCAGTGAACTGCGCTGTTGACAGATCTGTACTACCGACAACTGGGCAATTCCTTTGGAGACCTCAGCAGCCTCCCGAAAGCGAGTCTCGCTCATCTAAGGATCATCCTTCGGCGCGTTGGATGACTCAACAACAACACAGAGGTTTACAGAGCCTACTGACCATGGCACTGAAGAGCCCCAAAGACCAAACATGCAGAGCTTTCCTTTGTGCCTTTTCTCAGGGGAAAAAAAAGGGCATTCTGCTGTTCCTTGTTTGGAAGCTTTCCCTGGCTGGAGTATTCAATTTAAGCAGATGCTACGTACCGCTGCTACCCATGCAGAATGTGTCAGGGACCCGGACGCAATCATCAAACTTTCAGTGAAACTGGTTTCCACGACTGGAAGCATGCAATGGCTAATGGAAAAGGACTTAACAAGCATGCATGCATCCAAAGAGCACCTGACTTATGAGGCCATATGGAGGGACAGGGAAAGACAGGTCCACACAAGTAAGGAAATCTCAACACTAACACTGACCAACTGTAGCGCCACAGATGTTATATATTATCTGTCGGCAACTATTGATTTTGTGGACTTCCTTGCTGTGAACCAACTGCCTTACAGTGCTGCCAATTAGGATGGATGTGGGCTATTTTTTTGTCTCTATTTATGTTTGCACTGGGGAAAGATGAGGAATTGGCAAATATATCAAAAACTATGCAGCATACACAAGCCGTGACATTCAAGATAACTTAATAGATGTGATGAGGGCTCGAATACATGCTTGGGGGTAAATACATGGAAACAGCACTACACTATTTGTTAGTTTTTTTAGATTTTGGGATAAATTTCCCCCTTTTTTTTTTTCTGTGGTCATAGAGACATTAGCCTGCATGGGGCGAATACAG
This sequence comes from Nerophis lumbriciformis, assembly GCF_033978685.3. Lineage (NCBI taxonomy): Eukaryota > Metazoa > Chordata > Actinopteri > Syngnathiformes > Syngnathidae > Nerophis > Nerophis lumbriciformis. The sequence goes on from NC_084568.2 coordinate 19,024,538, forward strand.
GTAAAAATAAAAAAATAGAATATGGTTTAAAACTTAAATTTCAAATGTGAAACTGTTATGTGATATAAACTCATTACATACAAAGTAAATTATGTCAAGCTTTTATTTGTTATAATTTTAATAATCAAACCCAACATTTTAATTTTGAGGTTTTTATAAGTTGTAAGCCAACAATTATTGTATCCAAAGAAGTCTTGAAATATATAGAGTTAAATAAATAAATGATAAATGGGTTTTACTTGTATAGCGCTTTTCTACCTTCAAGGTACTCAAAGCGCTTTGAAAGTATTACCACATTCACCCATTCACACACACATTCACACACTGATGGTGGGAGCTGCCATGCAAGGCGCTAGCCAGCAGCCATCAGGAGCAAGGGGTGAAGTGTCTTGCCCAAGGACACAACGGACGTGACTAGGATGGTAGAAGGTGGGGATTGAACCCCAGTAACCAGCAACACTCCGATTGCTGGCACGGCCACTCTACCAACTTCGCCACGCCGTCCATGTTATGAGCCTATGTCATATATTAGTTTTACCTTGTAAATGTAATTTCTGGTATAAATGAACCTTTGCACGATATTGCAATTGTTTGAGTTGCATCTGTAACCCCCCTTTAAATATTTTCTGCCTTCTTCTTCTCATAAAACGTGGTTGCAATTTTGGTCAGGACCACACTTCTATTGGACGGTTATATACCCTTGGGAGACCGCTAGCCTGACGTGAATGCGCAAAATCTAGGGCAAAGGACTAAGGCAAGGGTTAAGGACGAGAATTGGTATTTAGTCTAAGATCGCAGCAGGACACACAAAATGGACTAAGTAAAGAGACGTCACCCCACGGTTTTAACTCTTTGTAACATCCATTACTGAGATTGTAGTTTTTATTTGTAATACCTCAATTTTCTTCAGTTAAAGGGAAAAAGCCATAGTTACTGTCATTATGCTACTTTTATGTTACTCAAGACACCCACGCTCTCTTTTTACATAGTGCCAATTAACATTCTCTGTCCTGTGCTATTGTTATAGAGATTGCTTGGCGGTTCACCCGATAAATGCACGATCTTGACTAAGAAGAAGACACCACATTGATGACGTCAACCAAATAGCACATCCAGGAGAAGAACTGACGAGTTGGTGGAGTCTGGTGATTGCACAGGACTGAAGGTGATTGTAGACAGGTGCGAAAGGGGGTGCATGAGTTGTTTGAACCAGCTTGATTTAATTATTAGTTAATAATGGAAATCAAATGACATTTGGTTAAAGTGAGCAACAGGGAATGAGAGAAATTGACATTGAGGACTTGTAAGGCAACTATGTCCTGTCTTGATGTGGGAGAGCCTTTGGAGAGCAGGTGGGAGTCATTTTTAGCCTGTGATCCTCGTGCTTCACTGCTTGCCAACCCACAACAGCATTTTCAGCAAATACATCATGTAGTGGAGGATGAGTAATCAAATAGAAACAGCACATGGAGACGTTGAGCAGTGATTTGCAATGTAGGTTGCAAATGTTGGGCTTTCTGGATCTTGCAGAGTGGCTGAAGTTGTAAAATGTGTACTGTAGGGGCTGTCGTCGACTAAAAATGTTCATGATTGTATTTGATTTGTTTTATTATGCCCATTGTTGACTGATTGTTCAAATTAAAAAAATAATTAATTAATTAAAAGCAAAGTTGATTCCCATATATGAAGTAAATTATATTTACATAGGCTGATAGGCACCACTAAATTGGTGTGAATATTGTCTGTCTATCTGTGTTGACCCTGTGATGAGCTGGTGACTTGTCTCATTTATAAAGGCAACAGCTGAGGGAACAAAGGATCTTATGTATCTGTTGTTTTTGGTCTTTCTATTAGTAGGGGCGTACCTGCATCCTGAGGGTAAGAGTCTAAACTCTGAGAAGAGAGGGTGCTGAGGGTTGACCAGAATTGCCTTTGCCTTCTGGATGACTCTGGCCTGATAGATCTGGTTCAGGGGGTTCAAGGTAGTACCTATGGTCTTTTGGCACACCTTGATTATACCACCCAATCTATTTCTATTGGCCACACTGAGGTTACCAAACCAGGAAATGATGGAATAAGTTAAAATAGATTCAATACAAGATGAATAGAACATTCTCATCAGTGTCCTATCAACCTGAAAGCCCTCAAGAAAAACAGCCTCTGATTGGCCTTCTTACAAATACGGTCATTGTTGGCATCAAAGGTCAATTTATTATCTACAATTGTGCCTAGATACTTGTAATCACGGACTACAGCGTCGAGAAGACACCAAAACTGGACAATGTAGATCACAGGTGCCCAAGTGTTTTGCATTCAAGTGCTAAAGTGAACATTTGCCAATGGGCCATAGGATTGTGCTCTTTATTTTCCTGTGTTTGGAATCATTTCCTGTCCCGGTGCTATTTTCTTAGTTGTACATCCTGTTGGACTCCTTATTTTTCTACATCTTCTCTTTCTGGTTAGTTTTCTGCCAGCACATCTGCTTTTGATTGATTAATTAAGTCACCTGAATCTGATTCACCTGTTGCTCCTTGCCAGCACTGGTTTATTGCCTATGGTGAGTGTACATGAGTTACACTACTGCCTCTACGTGTCTTGCACTAGCCTTTTTGTTTCTGGAGTTTTTGCTCTCTAAAGTAAAGATTTACATTCATCCACCTGTATGCCGCCTTCTGTCCCTGCATCTTGGTGGTAACAAAGTTTATGTAGGTGAACCTACAGACGGATAGCTGTTTGCAGAGGGGAGAAGTGAGGGAGGCCTCTCCGCTGTGTCCAATTTCGACGAGCCCCACTGCAAGTGGCGGTTTTGCCGACCAAATTAAATTATTAATGTAATATGATTTAACAAGCAAGCGCCAAAAGCTGAACTAATTGCTGTGCTGTAATTACCCACCTGTAGCACTAGTCTTCTGCTAGCCTGCAGCCTGCCTGCCTTTGTATCCTGCTGTGGAGCCTGTGGTACTGCTTGGTAAATTGAGGATATTTACAGATTTGGAATCATGATAACAGGACATCTACTCTTTAGAGAAAGCGTTGCACTGGTAAATTGGAAGATGCTGGCTGCCGTTCAAGGTACCCCTTAAGCTGTCTCAAACAATTGGTGAATGTGAGAAGAGCTGTGGGTACTCAGGCTTTTGTGATTTTGGACTAAATCGCAAACTGGACACCACTTTGAAGACACAGTCTGCTCTGCATTGCAAAGTATGATTCATTTAAAGACCAGAAATTGATAATTAGAGTGAAAAGTTTAAATTTGTTTTTGCTCTCTCAAACACTATAACATTCTAATCTGGATTGTATTCTCTGGCTGCAAGCGACCTGGCAAGGTTTGTTTTAAGATTACCCGAGAGGACAGTGCAGCGAAGACGCAAAAATCTCATTCCTTTTCTCCCTTGGACATACAACTTTTGTTTGTTGACTTTTGTTGGACTGACTGTTCTGTGTTATCACATTTGCGAGAGCACCAAGGTCGTGGAACAGAGCCACTCTGCAGGCTTTCACACATATGCATCCACAGAAAAAAAAAACAGCACACACACGTACCCCACCACCCACATTCCATGCCGTTGACGCTTCACCCCACGCGGTAGGACAGAAAACGGAGCCATGCTCCTAATGTCAGCTTCGAGCCAGATGCCCACACCCTCCCACCTCTTTGCAAGTCTCAAGATGTACGTATGTCGTAATATGTATATGTGTTTTCTTGAGGTTTTTTCCTGGTCTCTAACTAAACCCCCCCAAACCCACAGGAGTTTAGTTCCGTACTTGCTTTTTTTTCTCTTCCTCCTTCCCCCCATGTTTACCATTTTTCCTACCTTTTTTACGGGGCACTGCCGATGTGGCGACTCCATCAGTGTTCCCGTTCTGTCCACCCTGTAACTGTATGTCTGTTCTTGGATGGGTTTGTACTGATATTTTAATTGCGTTATACTTTTTAAATGCAATGACCAAGTTTCATCCATCCATATCAGTTTTGAAATAATCATGGACCAGGGCAACAAAAATATGCAATTACGTGATCAATTAATAGTTTTACATGCCTTTATCCACACTGTCTATGTGGGGGAAAAGGGCTCCAGTTTAACAGATGACGTCACACCAAGAGGGGGCGGAATATCGATAAAATGTTAACTACAGATTATTCAAAAACATTGATTTTATGGTACTATGGTTATGGTTATAATTTTCAGGGGGAAAAAAGTACTGAAAGATAGCTTGTCAGTGAAGTTTTGGTTATCTCAATACTACGCTGTATCAGTCTTCACTTTTTAAAGGAGACCAATGCTCTGTTTATTTATGTAATTTGTATAATGCAGACCATGATTTAGGGCATGAGATCAAACAATTTAAGTTTTGGACAGAAAAATACAGAGTGGCGAAGTTAAAAAGCTGTGCAATACAGTTGAGCTAGCTTTTTTTATTGAGCCATACAGGGAAGATTTCTTTGAACCCTTCAGCAAGATTGCATTAACCCTTCCTGTAAGCTCAGCCTCTTGCAAACGCAGTTTCTCCTCATTGAAACTGATTCAAACGTGCCTTGCTATCCACAACTACTCATGAAAGACTCAGTGATCTTGATGTCTTGAGCATAGATTCCAAAAGGGTCAAGGCTTTTTGTTAACCATTTTTCCAGGCAGCACAACTGCCATATCCTTTTGCGAGAATGTATACAATATGTCTATATTTGATACAATTGAAATGTTTCTGCATTGTTATGTGGTTCCATCATAAGAAAATAAAACTTCATAAATAGGAAATGCACATTTACATACAACGTATGCTTATATGTTTTGAACTGAATTAAAGTGTATAACCCTTAATATTGTTCCCTGTCATGTTTTAATGTGCCCCATTGGTCAAACACCTGCCCCTTCTTGGCCCCTGTAGAAAAAATTGTCCAGAACCGCTCTTGGGCATCCCTTTTTCATCTTTTTCCAGCATTTAAAGTTTCTACATACAAATAAAACTATAGAACACTACACCAAACTAAAAAAAACAGTTGAATGCAAAAATAAATTAAATGTAAAAATAATAAATAATCGATTAATTAATTGATTCAAGAAATGGTTGTTTGGTGCAGCCCTAGTGTAACTATCAACGCAACACTTTTGTTTGTGCACCCTTTTTTCATGAGTTCAACTCAAAGATCTAAAACTTTTACTATATACACAAAACACCTATTCCTAAATATTGTTCACAATTCTGAGCATTTATTCTGTGTGGCATATAAGGAAGCTAACTAAACAGCGTGGTTATTGCACAAGTGTGCCTTAGGCTGCCCACAATAAAAAGCAACTCTGAAATGTACAGTTTTATCACACAGTACAATGCCATAGATGTCTCAAGTTGTAAGGGAGCATGCAGTTGGCATGCTGACTGCAGAGATGTCCACCAGAGCTGTTGCCCGTGAACTGAATGTTCATTTCTCTACCAAAAGCCGTCTCCAAAGGCATTTCAGTTAATTTGGAAGTACATTCAACCGCAGACCATGTGTAAACACAACAGCTCACGGCCTCCACATCCAGCAGGTGTGATGATCCTCTGAGTGTGGTCTGAGACCAACCACCCGGACAGCTGCTGCAACAATTGGTTTGCAAAACCAAATAATTTCTGCACAAACTGTGAGAAATTGTCTCAGAAAAGCTCATCTGTATGTTTGTCGTCCTCACCGGAGTCTCAACCTGACTGAAGTTAGTCGTCGTAACCGACTTGAGTGGACAAATGCTCACATTCGATAGCGACTGGCACGGTAGAGAGGTGTTCTCTTTACGGATGAATCCCGGTTTTCACTGTTCAGGGCAGGTGGCACACAGCGTGTGTGGGAGAGCGGTTTGCTGATGTCAACAATGTGAATCGAGTGGCCAATGGTGGAGCTGGGTTAATGGAATAGGCAGCGAACGCAAATGCATTTTAGTGATGGCGTTTTTAATGCACAGAGATACCGTGACTGAGGCCTATTGTTGTGCCATTTACCCGAGACCATCACCTCATGTTGCACCATGACAATGCATGACGTTGCAAAGATCTGTACACAATTCCTGGAAGCTGGAAAGGTCCCAGTTCTTGCATGGCCATTATACTCACTGGACATGCTGTGGATCGACGTATAGGACAGTGTGTTCCAGTTCCTGCCAATATCCAGCAACTTTGCACAGTCATTGAAGAGTGAACCAACATTCCACAGGCCACAATCAACAACCTGGTCAACTCTATGCGAAGGAGATGCTTTGCAATGTGTGAGGCAAATGGTGGTCACATCAGACTCTGACTGCTTTTCTGACGCCCCACCAGATCCTAAATAAAGCAAAACTGCACATTTCAGCGTGGACTTTTTATTGTGGGCAGCCTAAGGCACACCTGTGCGATAATCATGCTGTTTAATCAGCATCTTGATATGCCACACCTGTGAGGTGGGATGGATTATCTTGGCAAAGAAGAAATGCTCACTAACACGGATTTAGACAGATGTGTGAACATTTGAGAGGAATAGGTCTTTTGTGTATTTAGTGAAAGTTTTAGATCTTTGAGTTCACCTCATGAAAAATGGGAGCAAAAAAGTGTTTCATTAATTATTTGCATACATCATTATATCGTGAAATAATAAAATCAATAATGAATGAGATAAAATGGTACATTAAATCAATTATTGACACATTTAATAAACACATGTATGTGTTTAATTCTAATTACAGTATAATTGATTAATGACACATTTAAGTAATTTGTTAAAGCTTTTCTTATGTTTGTATTTGTTTATTGATTTAGTTGTGTCCCTCCATTGATTTGGTGCAATTATGTGTGTGTGTTTTTGGGCAAGGGGTTTTTGCATTTATCTACCGTATTTTTCGGACTATAAGTCGCAGTTTTTTTCATAGTTTGGCCGGGGGTGCGACTTATACTCAGGAGAGACTTATGTGTGAAATTATTAACACATTACCGTAAAAATATCAAATAATATTATTTAGCTCATTCACGTAAGAGACTAGACGTATAAGATTTCATGGGATTTAGCGATTAGGAGTGACAGATTGTTTGGTAAACGTATAGCATGTTCTATATGTTATAGTTATTTGAATGACTCTTACCATAATATGTTACGTTAACATACCAGGCACGTTCTCAGTTGGTTATTTATGCCTCATATAACGTACACTTATTCAGCCTGTTGTTCACTATTCTTTATTTATTTTAAATTGCCTTTCAAATGTCTATTCTTGGTGTTGGGTTTTATCAAATAAATTTCCCCAAAAAATGCAACTTATACTCCAGTGCGACTTATATATGTTTTTTTCCTTCTTTATTATGCATTTTCGGCCGGTGCGACTTATACTCCGGAGCGATTTATACTCCGGAGCGACTTATACTCCGAAAAATACGGTACATGTTTTTATAATTTAATCATTAAATAATTAAATCCCACTCAGACAGGAAAAGTTGAACTTTTGCATCCATTTGTGTTTAAATATAATGGACACATAGATGGAATACATACTATGTAATCTCCTTTTTTATTTAAGGCCAAGCTGAATATCCACTTGTTTATGTTTTTTTTTTATACTTAAACTGTGTTTTCTTTGTTTTTAATCATCTATGTATGGCACTTTGATTGAAAACACACTACAAATACGTTATCATTATTGTTATTATTATAAAATAGAACTTGTCCCCTTTTGTTTGGCTGGTCTCTGAAATAGCAAGTCAAGTAAAAAGGTCCCTCAATCATAGTCACCAATTTGTACTCCAATTTTCAAGGCATACGGACAATTATGGTTACATTTATTTTGGCTAATGTGGTCCAGTGCAAACAAAAACAAGCGCGGATGTCTGTCAGCTTCACTGCTTCTATAAATGGCTCAATCAACCTGTTTTTCCGAAAAACAGCGTTGGTATATTCAGACTGCTTTCTTCAAACAGGAGTGCCCTTTTATGAGCGGTAATTGGGTGTCAAACTTGCAAACCTATTAAGCCGGGTAGGCAAATAAATGCTATTGGGTCCTGCTTTAGTCACGGCAGGAACTGATCTGAAATCTTGACAGTTGTCAACATTTCCCAGAGCTTTAGATGACTCATGTTTAAAATAAGACGTGGCTTTTTGATCCTTCGATGTCGCCTCTTCCTATCAATGTGAAGCAGAAGTCACCAAGCGTTGAATTGTTCACCCTTTAAGAGGGAACGTGAGCTGGGTTTGGACCATAGTGAGATCTACAACCTTTTGAACAAAGAACCACCATACTTGTCAACCCTCCCGATTTTCCCGGGAGACTCCCGAATTTCAGTGCCCCTCCCAAAAATCTCCCGGGGCAACCATTCTCCCGAATTTCTCCCGATTTCCACCCGGACAACAATATTGGGGGCATGCCTTAAAGGGGAACATTATCACAATTTCAGAAGGGTTAAAACCATTAAAAATCAGTTCCCAGTGGCTTATTTTATTTTTCGAAGTTTTTTTCAAAATTTTACCCATCACGCAATATCCCTAAAAAAAGCTTCAAAGTGCCTGATTTTAACCACCCGTCCATTTTCCTGTGACGTCACATAGTGATGCCAACACAAACAAACATGGCGAATAGAACAGCAAGCTATAGCGACATTAGCTCGGATTCAGACTCGGATTTCAGCGGCTTAAGCGATTCAACAGATTACGCATGTATTGAAACGGATGGTTGTAGTGTGGAGGCAGGTAGCGATAACGAAATTGAAGAAGGAACTGAAGCTATTAAGCCATATCGGTTTGAACCGTATGCAAGCGAAACCGACGAAAACGACACAACAGCCAGCGACACGGGAGACAGCGAGGACAAATTCGGCGATCGCCTTCTAACCAACGATTGGTATGTGTTTGTTTGGCATTAAAGGAAACTAACAACTATGAACTAGGTTTACAGCATATGAAATACATTTGGCAACAACATGCACTTTGAGAGTGCAGACAGCCCAATTTTCATCAATAAATATATTCTGTAGACATAGCCTCATCCGCTCTCTTTTCCTGAAAGCTGATCTGTCCAGTTTTGGAGTTGATGTCAGCAGGCCAGGGAAGCTAGGGTTGATATTCTTCTCTTGATCATCTTCGGTGGCATAAGGGACGGTGTGAGCCAAGACATCCAGGGGGTTTAGCTCGCTCGTCTGCGGGAACAAACTGCCGCCATTGCTTGCCGTGCTACCGAGGTCCTTTGTCCCTGAATGGCTCACACACTCCGGCAGATTCAATGGGGGTCTGGCGGCAGATTTCTTTGACTTTATCGTTGGAAATGCATCTGCTTTGAGTGTCGCAGGATATCCACACATTCTTGCCATCTCTGTCGTAGCATAGCTTTCGTCGGTAAAGTGTGCGGAACAAACGTCCAATTTCTTGATACTTTCGCATCTTTGGGCCACTGGTGCAACTTGAATCCGTCCCTGTTCGTGTTGTTACACCCTCCGACAACACACCGACGAGGCATGATGTCTCCAAGGTACGGAAAACAGTCGAAAAAACGGAAAATAACAGAGCTGATTTGACTCGGTGTTTGAGAAAATGGCGGATTGCTTTGCGATGTGACGTCACGTTGTGACGTCATCGCTCCGAGAGCGTTTAATTCGCCAAAATTCACCCATTTAGAGTTCGGAAATCGGTTAAAAAAATATATGGTCTTTTTTCTGCAACATCAAGGTATATATTGACGCTTACATAGGTCTGGTGATAATGTTCCCCTTTAAAGGCACTGCCTTTAACGTCCTCTACAACCTGTCGTCACGTCTGCTTCTCCTCCATACAAACAGCGTGCCAGCCCAGTCACATAATATATGCAGCTTGTACACACACATAAGTGAATGCAATCATACTTGATCAACGGCCATACAGGTCACACTGAAGGTGGCCGTATAAACAACTTTAACATTGTTACAAATATGCGCCACACTGTGAACCCACACCAAACAAGAATGACAAACACATTTCGGGAGAACATCTGCACTGTAACAACATAAACACAACAGGACAAATACCCAGAAACCCTTGCAGCACTAACTCCGGGACACTACAATATACACCCACAGCTATCACCAAACAACGCCCCCCAAGCCCGCCCACCTCAACCCCCCCCCCATCTCCCGAATTCGGAGGTCTCAAGGTTGGCAAGTATGACCATTATATGTTGTGTTGACCAGTGATCCCCAACCTTTTTGGAACCGCGGACCGGTCAACGCTTGAAAATTTGCTAGCATTAGCAGCCGGAGATACGGAGGTGGGATTTTTTTCTTCTGTTGCTGGATGCGTCGGAGTATAGACCATCAAAATGCCTGCACCAAGGAAAAGCCTGACATCGGAGGAGTTCGAGGAGATGAGGCTCACACTCCACTCCCTATGCGGCGATGTGACTGCGGTAAGAGAGCACCAGGAGCAGCTTTTGGGCCTACTGGAGGAGGTAAAACAACTACGCCTCCAGACCGTGGAAAAAGACCGGCGCATTGTGGACCTGGAACGGCGAGTGGATGAGCTGGAGCAATACTCCCGCATGAATGATGTGGTCATCACCGGCATTAAGATCAAGCCGCAGACGTGCAAGAGATACAGTCGGTGGAGCAGCAGGTGGCTTCCTATCTCCAGAGCAGGGGAATAGAGATGGACCTGGAGCACATTGAGGCTTGTCACCCACTGCCCATGAGGAACCAGAAACCACCAGCTGTCATCATGAGATTCACAAACAGGAAAAAGAAAATGGCACTATTAAAGCAAGGACGCAAACTGAAAGTAATTGAACACTTGACCAAGAAAAATGCTGACATCGCAAGGATCGCACGACAACTTAAAAGGCAAAGCAAGATTCAACAAACCTGGGTAACGAACTGTAAGATCTTCATCAAATTAAATGGGACGCCGGAGGAAGCAAAAGTCTTGGTGATAAGGTACTTAGAAGATCTTGATAAGTATTGACATTGATGCAGTACTTGGTATCAATGTAGCTTTGTGACCTTTACGTCATCTCAATGCTACCCACACCTAGAACACAGACCACACCAAGTATTGATATGGACATGTTACAGAAGATCCTACAACATCAACAAAAAGAACTAGACATGTGTGAGTATCAAGAGCACGCCACAACAGAGACTGATATGGAGATAGACCCTGATAATAATTTTTTCTCTGCTATTGTAAAAAACTGTAATTATTTTACCTGTGAACAATATGAAAGCAGTGTAAAATCCGAAGATAGTCTGTCAATAATTCATGCATGTACACTAACTTTGAGGCTATCAAGGATTACTCGAAATAATTTAGCCATCCATTTACCATTATTGCAATTACTGAAACCTGGTTCAACAATGATAAAGGTATTTATTTTAGTCTGAATGACTATGAATTAAGATACATAAACAGAATAAATAAAATAGGAGGAGGGGTCGCATTGTACATTCATAAATCTGTTACATTTAAAGTTTTAACAAACATGACCATAGCAGTCGATGGATTATTTGAATGTTTAACAGTGGAAATCCTAAATGACAAAAAGACAAATATCTTCATGAGCTGTTTATAGCGGGCACCTGGTTCAAGCATAGAAACTTTCAATGAGTGCATGGGTAAACTATTTTCCTTTGTGAACCATAAAACCATATTTATCTGTGGTGATTTTAACATTGATTTGTTAAACTCAACCAAACAAAAACATGTTGATGACTTCATTGACACAATTATTATTTATTTATTATTTATTAGCCTTTATTTAACCAGGTAAAATCCCATTGAGATCAAAGATCTCTTTTCCAAGGGAGACCTGGCCAAGAGGGCAGCAGCAAGGTTACATTAAAAACAGTAAACAAATACATAAAACATCACATTTACAACATTAAAACTTGCTCACATGACACATGTGCATACAGACAAGGTAGACTGTAATCCTTTCACAGAAGCTTTAAACTCATTCAACGTAACTAGGGTTTGAAGTTTAATATTCGATTGTAGGTTATTCCAAGCTTTGGTGCTGAAAACCTAAATGCTTTCTTGCCCAGTTCAGTTCTGACTTTGGGGACGACAAATTGCAGAACATTCATTGAACGAAGATTGTGACTTCCTTGTTTCTTTGTTAAAAGACAAGACAGATAAGATGGAGTGATACCCAGAATGGTTTTGTAGATGAAAACATACCAATGATTGAGGCGTCGAGCACATAAAGATGTCCAGTTAACCATTGAGTATAATACGCAATGGTGAGTAAGGGGAGCGCAGTTGGTGATGAATCTTAGTGCCCCGTGGTACACACTATCCAGCTTGTGGAGACAACCAGCAGTAGCATTCATGTACAACACATCTCCATAGTCAATAACAGGTAAAAAGGTTGTTTCCACCAATTTCTGTTTCACAGTAAAAGAAAAGCAAGACTTGTTTCTATAATAAAATCCCAGTAAAAGTTTCATTTTTTTTACAACATACTGAATGTGCTCCTTGTACAGCTTGTCTCTATATCCAACCATAACCAAACCAAGCAGAATAACAACACATAGTGCCACAATCATTGACAACATTTTTATTAACATTATGGGAAATCAAGCCACCAGTGGCCTATTTAAATGTGATATCACTGACCATTTACCTGTTTTCACTTTATATGACTGTCATCTCAAGAAAACCAAAGACACTATGGCAAAAATCTCTAAACGAATAACAACTGAGGAAACAATATGTGCCCTAAACAATAGTTTAGCAGTTCAGTATTGGACTTCAGTATACAGAGAACCAAATGTGGACAGTGCTTATTGTAATTTTTTAGACATCTTTACTTCCCTGCATAATAAACATTGCCCCGTGAAAGAATATTTTAGAAAAGGAAAAAAAAAATAGCCCTTGGATCACAAAAGGGATAATTAATGCCTGTAAAAAGAAAAACAATCTCTACAAACTTTTCATCAAAATAAAAACAAGATAAGTCGAACAACGATACAAGAAGTACAAAAATAAATTAACTGATATTATAAGAACAAGCAAACGGTTATATTATATAAAAAAAAAAAAAACTATATGAAAACAAAAACAATATAAAAGGAACTTGGGATGTTTTGAATAGTCTAATCAAACAAGGATATTCAAAGTTGACATATCCTGATTACTTTGTTGATGAAAACGGTGAAGATTATAATATTAGTAATGTAGTGAATAAGTTCAAAAGATTTTGTAAATGTTGGTCCTAAATTGGCTGTTGATATCCCAGACAATGGAGTTACAAAATCAACTATTGAACAGAATTCTTCGTCGTTCTTCCTCTCAGCTACAAATGAGCAGGAAGTGACAAACATTGTGCGGAAGTGTAAAAGTGCTCCACTGACTGCCATGATATCAACATATTGGTTCAAAAAGTTATACTGAATATTGTAAAACCCTTAGGTTACATATATAAGTTATCATTCCACACTGGCTGCTTTACAAGTCAAATGAAAATCTCTAAGGTAACTCCGCTCTTCAAAAGTGACAGCAAACACGCTTTCACCAATTACAGACCAATCTATCTTTTGCCTCAGTTCTCAAAAATCTTAGAGAAACTATTTAACTCTCGACTTGAATCTTTTCTTGAGAAGCATCATATAATCAATGACGGTCAGTATGGCTTTAGGTCCAAACAAACAACCTCAATGGCGATAACTGAAGCTATTGAAGAAATTACTAATGCACTGGAGCATAAAAGATATGCAGTTGGTATTTTTATTGATCTAAAGAAGGCCTTTGATACCATTAATCATTCAATTCAACTAGATAACATGGGAAGATATGGAATTAGGGGGCTGGCTGGTGACTGGTTAAAAAGTTATTTAACAGGGAGGGTACAGTTTGTTCAAATGAGTCAATTTTTATCTGATACTCTTGGCATTACTTGTGGTGTCCCCCAAGGGTCCGTGTTGGGGCCAAAACTGTTTAATGTATATATTAATGATATGTTTAATACATCTAAAGTACTGAAATGTATACTATTTGCAGATGACACAAATACAAATACATTATCTTTGAATATAAATTAAACTAAGATAGTGATGTTTGGAAATCGCAACATAACGTCTGAACAGAAAATAAGTATTAATGGTACCCAAGTTGAAATCGTAAATGAGAATACATTTTTGGGAGTAATAATTGATAGTAAACTGTCATGGAAACCTCATGTCAGACACATTAAAACAAAAATCTCCAAAAGCCTCTCAATTATAAACAAAGCAAAACTATACCTCAATGAAAATGCACTCCATACTCTATACTGCACCTTGGTACTGCCATACCTTACATACTGTGTTGAAGTATGGGGGAATACTTACCACAACACAATTAATCCTCTGATCATATTACAGAAAAGAGCAGTGCGGATCATTCACAACGTTGGTTATTTAGAACATACTCATAATCTGTTTATGCAATCAAAGTTGCTCAAATTTGATGACCTTGTTAAATATAATACATTAATAATCTTATATAAAGCATTTAACAAATTATTGCCGCCTAATCTACAACGTTTTTTTATAAGACGAGTGCAGGCTCATAACTTGAGAGGCTTTGGATATTTCTCATTGCCGAGAGCTCAAACCACTCGTAAACGTTTTTGTGTGTCTGTATGCGGAGTAAAACTATGGAACACACTGGACTTACAACACAAGCAATGCCAAACTATTAATTAATTTAAACTATTATACAAAAGTGGGGTCCGGTTCTAATATAGAGATGAGGGTCTTTAATTTGACCTGCTGATATACTCCGTCTCATAGTGTTAACATGTGCTCAATGTTTCCTTACCATTATTGCTATGTTGTCTATTACCATTGTTTCATTTTTCCTACATTGTTGATACAAATTATTGTTATAGTTTAATAATTATTGTTACCTGTGGTAATGCCACTATGATACAACATCCGTGTTATAATCCTTGAACTAAGTAAGAGTGAAACTCATGTGAATAATCACTGAATGGAGAACTGGGGGTGGGATTAAATAAATGATCTTCTTCCCACTCCCTTTCAGGCAAAACTGGACAATTATGCATTACATACTATACATGACCTTTTGCACTAAATTATATTATTATGTGTTGTCAACTTCGTACTTTTTTATGTCATTGCCTGAAATAAATAAATAAATGAGAGCAGGTGCATAGACTTGATTCTCATGTGTGTGTAAGTGTGTGCATGTGTGTGTGTGTAAGAAATCAAATATCAAATGGACCAGACAATTACAGCTGCACTAGATTACTTCACTTATGTGTTATTACCCGTTGTTGAACTCTATATTGTCAATGAGCCCAGGGCTCACCAGGACGGCTCGGAACATTTTTTGTTCGGCAATCGAACAACCGTGGCTCTTACTGCTTGAAACATATCCTGTTCAACAAAAAAAAGTCTTCGTCTGGCAGTCACCGCAAAAATCGGCAAGTGGATTGTGAAAAACTGCGGGTCGATTATCATAATCGAGGACACAGTCTGTACAAACTTTTGCTGGTTTGAACATGCCATCAAGAAGTACAATTATACATACAAAACATGAAGATAAAGTACGTTTTTGTGTTTTTTTTCTGCAGATTTATCTACCTCTGATGGGGTGTGGAGCAACGAGACACACCTGTGCTGTCCTCACAACATAGTAAACTGCGAAAAAGCCAACTAACCATGAACCAAACCATAACCAATTGAAAAAGGCAAAAGTAGTGCCAATTTATAAGACTGGAAACAAACACCAATTCCCCTGTTTCTTTACTGCCACAGTTTTATAAAATCATTGAAACATTATTCAACAACAGATCGGACAAATTCATAGATGAAAGCGGAACAATCACAGACAACCAATATGGATGCAGAGCTAATATTTCAACATCGATGCCATTACAGAGTATATAACCAACACAATAGATAGTAAACAGTGTACAGCAGCAGTGTTTATGGATCTAACTAAAGTATTTGACACAAGTAATCATAATATCTTAATTACAAAATTAAAACGATATTGCATCAGAGGATTGGTCTTAAACTGGATAAGAAGCCACTTAACCAACAGGAAGCAATACGTGAAGCGAGGTGAAAATATATCAACAGAGTTAGAGATATCTTGTGGCGTACCCCAGGGATCAATACTGCGACCAACAATTGTTCAATCTTTGTATGAACAACATTCGTGAAGTTACTGAAGTGAATTACTTAACTCATATTATGTTTTGCATATGGTGAATGTTCATATTCATCTTGGAGAAAGCAAACCACCAAGTTTAAGTAAATAGTGGTATTTCAGTTTGAGCACATAATAAGATAAGGCCCCTTAGTTTGGCATTTGCAGGTGGATTGGATCACTTCTCGTAGGTAAGAGGCCCTATTTGAGACTTCGGAATGCAAAAGGGATAGCCCTACCCTTGAGAAGAGACCAACTGTCTAGCTCAATGCCAACATTGAAGTTATGGCTTAAAGCAGTTGTTTTCCAGACACTTGCACACAAACATCTGCTTTTATGGTCAGGATGTGCTCTACTGACTTAGCACACCCACAGAGACAGGAAGGAAGAATATAAGTTGTTCTGGACCAAAAATCACTGAATATTCTCTACTGCTCGCTAGTGTTAACATATCTGAGTTATTGTGCAGAAATATGGGAAAACAACTACAAAAGTACAATTCATTCACAAACTGTGTTACAAAAAAAATCTGTCAAAATAATACATAATGTTGGATATAGAGAACATACAAACACTGTATTTATTGAATCCAAAATATTGAAATTCAAGGATTTGGTGTATTTGCAAACTAAAATTGTGTACAAAGCAAACTATAACCTGCTACCCAGGAATATACAACAATTGTTCTCAACAAAAGAGGAGAAATATAACCCTAGACAAAAATATAACTTAAAACATATGTATGCACAAACAACACTTAAGACATTTAGCATATCGGTATGTGGAATTAAATGATGAAATGGAATAAGTAAATTAAACAATGTACTAATATGATCCAGTTTAAAAGGCGGGTGAAATTATAAGTGTTTACAAAGTACAAAGAAGAACAATTATGATAAACGTCATACATTTATTGACAAATATATATTATCCATCTCATAAAGCGAATCATAACTGAATTAACTACTTATGAGAAGAACTGATGTATTAAGAACACGTTGATGTAAATTGAGTACAAATTGAGAACAGGAAGCATGTGTCGTAATTGCCATGACGAGAAAAAGGGGGAAGCATAGATAAGCCTTGCTTCTTTCTACTCCTTTTTGGACATGTTGTAAATAAAATATGTAAAATATGTGATATGTCATATTGATACTGTACACATGTTTGAAATAAATTTCAACCAACCATTCAAAGAAAATTCCGACCACAATTCTTGCTTTTTAACTGTAGCATACAAAACGGTGAAATTACTGTCTTTGAATGTACTAATCTATGCTAACTCAGATAGCTTGCCAAAACACTTAGGCTATATGAGTAGCATAACTGCTAATAGAACACCCTGAAGTGTACAAACATGTTGAAAGTAACACTTCAGGAACATCTAATTAGGTGTTTTGTACTCACATATACTCACAAAGTTCACACTCAGCACACACAATTAAATGAGCTTTGTCAGGCTTCCTTTATTGCATTAGCGCTAGCTTGGGGGTTTTCTAGGAGAATAACACTAAAGATTGTTTATACGCGAGAAGAGCGCTTAACTTTGTTGTCACCAAACGATGCTCGGCGCAGGTGACGTCTCACTTCGTTAATTTTTAAAATATTTTCTGACAATACATTTTAAAGTATTTATTATCCTGTTGAACTGCTGTTTCATGACAACACCTGCAGCCGCTTTGCAATTAGAGGCGTTAAAAAGCAAGGCTTCTCGTTACCATGCCAACAACTGTAAGTATTCTCATACTCCTTTCCTTCCCTTTATTATAGGCTGACCATATTCTGAAATCCCAAAAAGAGGACACATATATGCGTGCCAAGGCGGGCAACACGCCAAGGCCGGGAATAGGTGAAAATTTGCCAATGATACTCAAACTTGCTTTATAAAAAATATATTTATTTAAATAAAGCATTTTTTCTCCTCTGTTGACAGCAGTGTTGACGCTAGGAATTTTCAAAATAGGATCCCAGGGACCCCATCAAGTCATAAAAATGGGGTCCCACAGTAAATTTTTGGGGTCCCACTTTTTTGTAAGCATTTTGAAAACAAATGACAAATGTATGCATTATCCTGTTATATCTCACATTCTATATTGTGTTTTGGAAAAAGGTTGTCATAAACGTTTCTTAATTCATTAAAAAAGATAATACAAAAGAAAACAAATGTGTATGCAAATGTATTCAGTTATAAATATTCATTCACTTTCTTCTTTCCTTCATGGATATAAACTTTACCGCTGCTGGTAGTTTTTTCTATGTTTTTATTTAATAAGTTGTAGGTGTATTTATTTCAGTATAAAAGTGTAAAAAGTGTTTTGCTTCGGTCATGAAATGATGATAATGGTGTGCCAGGGCATGCATACATTTTATATTTAACGCTTAAATCTCTGGAGTCTACACCAACTTCAGATCTATTCCTCATTTCAAAATGTTTTCGTTTTTTTATGTTGTTTTTTTGTTTGTTTGTTTTTTGCCCTTTTTTGTCAAACAAAACTATGTTTTTTATGGCAAACACACAAAATATGCAAAATCTTCCACCAAAAATATTTTTCAACGTGGAATATTTGATGTGAAGTAATCGGAACCTTTGATAGGTCAATAATTCATAATAACATTGATTTTGATTCAATATTATGTTTTGATCAATGGCCGTTTGAAAGAAAAAAAAAAAAAACAGCTTTGTTTTATTAGTCAACATTGCAACTTTTTCTAAATTACATTTTACCTGTAAGCTTTTTTATTTCACTTTTGTTATGTTTTTGTTTATTTCAATAGTATTTTTAGAATGTGCCGTGGGCCTTTAAAACATTAGCTGTGGGCCACAAATGGTAAAAATAAATAAAAATAAATAAATAATCTGCGTACTTTCTGATTTCAATGCGTTAAAAAGACACAAAAAGTGTGTTAACGCCAACACTGGTTGACAGTATAACAAAATAAGTCACACTTATATTCTGTAACATTCACAGTTTTGGAAAAAAAAAGTGCAGCCGTAGAAATATTCAAAATAACCTCTTGTATATAATCTAAACATAAATAATGCCTCAAAACAAGTTAATTAAAATTAAAGAAAAAACAGCAGACGAGCTCTCGCCCTGCACAGCTGTTTTGTGTTTTGTAGTGTCGATATGGGCTTGTAGATCGTTGGCCCCTTTATTTGCCACAGATATATACGTTCCTGCTTTGCACACTTTCCATGTGTCATGGCCAGGACAAAAACACAGATACTTTTCCCGCAAATCATCCGTGAAGTTGCATTTACGTTTCGGCTTCTCTCTTGTGTTCTGTTTGTAGCTTGACTGTCTCGGTCTCTCGCTCTCTGTCTCTGCCCCGCCCTCACAAATATTGCTGCGTGCGCACACCTTCACAATTTAACCCCTTCTTAACTCTGGACGTACATTGAAAATACACGCAACCCTAACTCAAAATACCGGACATTTGAGGCATTTAAGAAACCCCGCCTGGACAGACCGGACAGCCATGCAAAAGAGGACATGTCCGGGGGAAAGAGGACGTATGGTCAGTCTACTTTATTACGATCAATTATTGTAGTAGCTTACGTACATTAAATTGAATCCTCTAATTCATCATCTCCCTGCCATTTTTGATCCTCTGCTCCTGTTGCACCTTTTTGCCTGGCAATTTGTGAGTTGGTTAGTTATTTTGTGGTACCTCATTTTTGTGCCGATCTTCTGTGATTACCTGATTTGTTCGTAAATGCTTGAATCCTGGAAGCAGAAGCTTAGGCAAAGGCTGCGAACAAAAGCAGTCAAAGAAAAAACAGAAAACTGCGGGACATTAAAAAGGGCAACAAAAAGTGAAAAAAGACAGTGTACCAAAAACTAGCAAAACTTACGTCGGTGAGTAAACATGAGTAAGAAACAAACTCGGAGAGAGATTAGCTAGGAAGTAGCCGGCTAACGTTACGTCTAAAAGTAGCTGAAAAGCCGTCAGAAAAAAGCAGGTGAAAAGACTTAGACTTAGACAAACTTTAATGATCGCAAGGGAAATTGTTCAACACAGTAGCTCAGTTACAAAGGATGGAATGTGTAAGGATGGAAAGGACAATGCAGGTATAAATAAACTAATATAGCGATAAAAAAATCTAACATATATACGAATACATACATAATATGTGTACAGAATAATATATATACAGATATATTATATTAGGTCTATAACATATATACAATATATACCAATGACCATGTACAATATTACAGTATATACAGCATATGTGACAGCAGCAGCATAAAATAGAGAGTAGATCCAGCAGAAAAAAGAAAATAGACGTTAAAAACAAAGAGAAGTAGCTAACATGTCAGGTGTCAGGTAATAGGCAGATGTCATCTATTGCTGTATGGCGAGTGATTATATATGAAAAGACCTACCTGTCACTTGGGGGTTGCAGCTTGCTGTGGTTCGTTCTTTCAGTGCAAAAGACGGCTCCGGACGACAGCGTGAAGGTAGGCTTGGATTTATTAAACATAAATAATCCAAACTACCATAAACACAAACAATACAACAAAAAAAAGGCAAGCGTGCCTAAAACACAGGTGAAGCTATTACTTAGAAGAAGCTATGGCCTGGACAGGGACAAAACTTACTTGGCATGACGAGACGTAAACAGTATGACATAATCAACAAAGCCAGGCCGACTGACTGGCAAAGGTAACTTAAATAATGCCTCTGATTAGTGCTCGGGAAGCAGGTGAGCACTAATCAGAGACAGGTGAACACAATAAGTCGCCATGGTTACAAAAGCAAACAAGGAAGCCTAAACGGGAACTAAAGAAGTCCAAAACTAACGGAACATAACTAAACAAAACATGATCCGGACCACGGATCATGACAGAATCCCCTCCTCAAGGACAGATACTAGATGTCCATATAAAAACAAAAAAACAAGCAGGGTCAAAAGTCACGGGAGGGCGGAGGGAGGACTTGGCGGTGGGTCGCCAGGCCAAGTGTCCCCGAATCCACCGAGGCAAAGTCAAGTGGCGGCGGCGAGTGGAACGCCGCTGCAGCAGGCGAGGCGGGCGACCAGGGAATGGCCACATTCGTGGCCAACAAGGAGAAGGGCGCACTTGGCGAGGCGGACGACCAGGGAGCGGCCACATGCGTGGTCGACGGGGAGGTGGGCGCGTCGGCGCCGTCATGGTAGGCTTGGAAGCAGCGGACAAGGCAGGCGTGGACGCAGCAGTGGACGAGTCAGGCGTGGGTGCAGGTACAGGCGACGAAGCTTGGCGTGGTGAGGTACAGGCGGAGAAGCTTGGCGTAGTGCAGGTACAGGCGGCGATGCTTGGGGTGGTGCAGGCACAGGCGGCGAAGCTTGGCGTCGTGCAGGCACAGGCGGCGAAGCTTGGCGTGGTGCAGGCACAGGCGGCGAAGCTTGGCGTGGTGCAGGCACAGGCGGAGAAGCTTGGCGTGGTGCAGGCACAGGCGGCGAAGCCAGGCGTGGTGCAGGCACAGGCGGCGAAGCTACCGGTATATTTTAAATGATTAAAAAAAGACAAACACCACCGGCTCGCTTATGTTAAATGGACTGTTTGCAACTTGCTCACAGTTAAATTTTTCAAACCAAGAAAATTCAACAAGAACACCACCGGCTAGCTTACGGGTTATAAGGCGCACTGTCGATTTTTGAGAAAATGCAAGGATTTTAAGTTAAAAGTTCAAGTACCCATGATTGTCACACACACACCAGGTGTGGCGAAATTATTCTCTGCATTTGACCCATCACCCTTGATACGCCTTATAGTCCGAAAAATACGGTATATACAGTATATATCTGGGGACTTCTATACGATACTTTACCAGCCCTTAATTCATTCTTTGGTATGAAATTTACAAATTGTAAATGGGTTATACTTATATAGCGCTTTTCTACCGTCAAGGTACTCAAATCGCTTTGACACTATTTCCACATTCACCCATTCACACACACATGCACACACTGATAGCGGGAGCTGCCATGGGGCCGGTATAACTCGGTTGGTAGAGTGGCCGTGCCAGCAACTTGAGGGTTGCAGGTTCAATCCCCGCTTCCGCCCTCCAAATCACTGCCGTTGTTTTCTTGGGCAAGACACTTTGCTCCCAGTGCCACCCACACTGGTTTAAATGTAACTTAGATATTGGGTTTCACTATGTAAAAGCGCTTTGAGTCACTAGAGCAGTGGTTCTTAACCTTGTTGGAGATACCGAACCCCACCAGTTTCATATGCGCATTCACCGAACCCTTCTTTAGTGAAAACTAACATGTTTTTTTTTCAAATTCTAGACAAAGTTATGTTTTTTTAATGGTGCACAAAATGAATCGTGCATCAACATCCCCTTGTTCAAAGAACAAAACCAACACAGTGCATGAACTCACAACATGCAAATCAGTCTGACTTCTGCTGTTGCCGTATCCATAAAGCCGATAGGGAGAAGTTTTTATTTACACGATGAGTCGGGTGTGTCTTAACCTCCACGGCGGAGGCTCCGTCGAACCCCTGAGGCCGACTCACCGAACCCCTAGGGTTCGATCGAACCCAGGTTAAGAACCACTGCACTAGAGAAAAGCGCTATATAATTCACTTCACAAGACCCTAACCACGACCCATCGGGAGCAAGGGTGAAGTGCTCAAGGACACAACAGACGTGACGAGGTTGGTAGTAGGTGGGGATCGAACCCGTAACCCTCAGGTTGCTGGCACGGCCACTCTCCCAATTGCACCACGCCGTCCCCATTACAACCAGTTTTACCACGTTTTTGCAGTCTTTGTTTAGGAAAGAAAGTACAATTTCCGTTTCTTCCTCTCCTTCTGTGAATATATCAGTCACCTCGATGGAGGATGTTAAGTGACACAAACGTGTCTCAACCTGTTGATGCTACTGTATCTCTTTCAAATGTCCCACTGGAATTCGGAAAATCCATGACAAATACAAGTCCTTGACAACTGGGCACCTACCTACCGAGTGATCCACTGTTCCCATGGAAACCTGATGAGCCACAGCAGCCTGTGAGGCAGAGAGGGAAGACGAACAGCACGAGTGTAAAGAGATGGGTTGTTTTCCTTACACAGAATTAAGATTATGTAACTTTCTTGATTGGAAGTTATAGTTGGATAATTGTTTGAATGCACTGAGTAGTGAAAATATATTACAAGTTGTTTTCATTACCATCCAAAAATTGTAACAATAAATTAAGTGGATAGTATTCAATTAATTACTAAAGCAGAGAGAGTCTAATGCTAGCCAAGAATGTGAAGTTAATATCCAAACGGCAAACATTTAACCACGAAAATTTAGAAAAGCTGTTTGAAGGAGATGCAGCTGGAAGGAGATACCAAAGAAGTCCACTTTACGAGGTTAATGCTGTACATTAGTATTACATTACTTCATAAAACTTAGCACTGGTACGAATGCGCATCGTCGCGGTAGTTGTGAACCGTAGATGCGGAGACAGCCTACAGGTAAAACTGTAATTAACCAACCATAAATCAAAGACTAGTGCTGCCCAGAGTGCACAAGAAGCATAAAGAAAACAGTGGCAGCAGAGCTGGTCAGTGTAATGACCGCCTTGAAGCACAAACAAAAGAACAATGATCATTGAATCCTTTGAATTGTGACAGGTGTGAGGAATCGGCGCTCCCACCGGAAGTAGAAAATAGGAAGAAGTGCTGAAAACGGAAAACAAACACTAAACACAGGAAAAATACAACACCAAACCCAAACAATGTATGACCTGTAAGGACAAGTCATGACGAGCACATTATACAGTATTTATCAAAACGTTTTTTTTCTTTTTAAAAAAGACATGTTTCATGTCAAAATTGTGCTGTTTTCGGGGATCCAAGCACCATTCATTCATTTCGATGGGATGTTGATTTGAGATACAAGTGTTTTGAGTTAAGCTTCAAAGTTGAGGTACCTCTATATTTAATAAATGTTAACTGTTTTAATTAAACGCATTTAATATTCAAACAAATAAGAATAAAGTTGATCAAACAAATGATTAGTACCAGTCATGATTATGTTAAACAAACAAATATTAACTTGATCTTTGGTCAATGTAAATATTGAGAAAAAATCTTATTATCAATTAATTGTCACTCATCTATGCGCTCTGATTAGCGCACCTCCAGGAGCGCGTGTCAGTCCGGCGGCAGCAAGCGGCTGCAATCAATCTCCAGCAATCAGCGCACCTGCGGCTGATCATAGGACCGCCTTCACAAGCCTGCACAACCTGCTATCCGGGGCCAGAACGTAGCCATCTGTTCCCGTACAGTAAGCCTACACGTCAAGCTCTTTGCTCACTGTGTTTTCTCCCTCATCGTGTTTATCGTCTCGTGTCCTTCCTTGTTGTCCTCCCTGCAGCTTGCTTTCGTTCCACGTTACGAGCTGTGTGTCTCGTCTTTCCGCGTTCCCTTTGCTTCCCTGGCTGCCTCTTGGATCTCGACCTCCCGCTTGGACACGGACCTTCGACACCTCTCTGTCGCCCCGACTTCCTACCTGCTCACGGACCTTCGAGCTGGTCATGTTCATGGTAACACTCTTTAATTCCTACACATAGTCACACACCATACACACTTTTGGATTTAGTCACACTCCATTTACCTTGTTTATTTATATTATTATTTGTTATTTATATATATATATATATATATATATATATATATATATATATATATATATATATATATATATATATATATATACTTAAATATAAATAAAACATAGAACTATACTACGCCCCTGTTGTCTGTGCCGTCTTCTCCTCCTGTACTTACAACATTAATAACATCTCAATAAGTACCGCCTCTTAAATTGCTTCTACTTAATTGAATTGTGCCAAACATAAATATAAATTAAATGTTAGATCAACTGAAATATGCGACTCGGCGATCAGTAAAAACCCTGTTTTACAATTCTCATAATTACAGTCCTCGTTTCTCCCTCCTCAAAGCCAGGACAATGTCTTCCTCGCCCACTACTTCCGCTCGCTCCCGGTGACCTCCTCCTTCCCTTGCTTGATCACTCAGAGGCAGTTTGGCTTAAGGTGTTCAGCTGTTGAGTGCCTGCCTCAAAGATTATTTATTTTCTTCCACTCGTCCAGTCACATATTACATTACACAAATCCCTCAGGTAACTTTTGTCTCTTCTCACAAGCTCTTCATGAGAGTAACCTCTTGCCCTCGCAGCTGAGACACAAAAAGGTCAAGTCGACCGGAGGACAGACACACCAAGAGGAATTAAATATGCAAATTGAAATGCAATGCAATTAATTTTGCAAAATAATGTTGTTACATAACAGTAATTGAACTTATGACATGGTCAAGACATCGAGCTCCAATCTAAATTGTATTAATTGCTCCGGTAAAATACTGCTGTGCTTTCATTTTTTTTTAAATAAAACCCGCCTATACTGTAGGTTTGACCAAAATCAGTGTTTATCATTCAAAAAACAGTTGTTTTGAAGTAACTAGGGTTAGACCAGGCCTTCGGCAATTATTTTGACTGCGGGGGCCAAAGTTAGAGAAAAAAATGTTTCTGGGGGCTGGTATATATGATTTTTTGCAACACAAATACAAAACCTCACAATAATGTCTGATTGAATGCTAAAAACATTATGACAGACCGCCTGAAAAAACGGAATGAAATTAAAAACATTTTTTACAGAATGAGACACCCAGAATGTACATGAAAATAAAGATTTGTGGGATTTACAATATTAACTATGAACGATAAAACATTGAATATTGAAAACATATGAACGTCACACCCCCTCTCGATCGACATATTTTGCAATCAAGCGAAACGCAACAAAAATGCAACAAACACAGCGAAATACCAACGCAAAGGGTAAAAAAACCCCACCTACAATCTGAAATATATCTAATATATCACTATGCTTTAGAACTTTCTTGTAAAAATCTCCTTCAGCGTCTGTCCCTGACACCCCCATTTCAGGCTGGCTGCTCTGGAAACGCTCCCCACCCACACTGCTTGGTGCCTCGTCTGAGCTGCTGTGACTTAGATTACCATGGTAACACCTAGTGTGTGTGTGACAATCATGGGCACTTTAAACTTTTTAATTTTAACTAGTATATCATGCAAAAGCGCAGATTCCAACCATTGAAATACTTTGTCTAGTTCAAGACTTACGGTAATTTGAAAACATCACTGCACATCATAATGGCAGCTACAGTTTCCATCTTACAGATCTAAAAAAATGTTTTGGGAAAGTCCGGCGGGCCAGATTGAAAAGCTTAACAGGCCGCATGCGGGCCCCGGGCTTTAATTTTCCCAGGTCTGGGTTAGACAAATGCCGCATTAAAAACAATACATCTGTCATCATCTTTTTCATAATGATTGTGAATGATAGGCAAAGTCCCCAAATTCCCCTTTAATTGTTCAATTAAAAAAACAAAACATGATTTTGATATTAAACAATCAACATTTATTAACACATTTGAACACACACAAAAGTACCGAAGTACAGAAAGTACAGTGAAATGTGTGTGCGAAAATTAGCACTGCTGTTTTAAAGTAATAGAGTTTAAAAAGTACGTCAGACTTTGTGTGCCTCTGTCGTGATGCTACATGTACATCACTTACAAGACAGTTCTTGCATTTTTCTTTCTGGCATGGTTATGTTGTATATTTGATGATCGTGTGATGGCTGAAGAGCCAAGAAGACGCCAACGAGGAATCGTCGAACAAAAAGCTTTATTTGTTTCAGCGAGCCTCAGACTGGAACTGCAGTTTCCAGAAGAAAGAGTATGGATCGGATTACTCCTCTCCTGTCTTCTTGGACAACTGTCCTTAAATACCTTTTACACGAAGACAGTTACTCTTTGTTGTTCTAGCCTGGGGGCCGGTCAGTCTGGACAACACCCAGTTTGTTTGTATGAATGCAGACAACACCTGGGCGTTGTCACTTTGCTCAATGAAGTCGGGTGACCTCCAACCCCTGATCTCTACTCCTACCGGTGGGGGCTCTTACCAGATGTTGTTATTGTGTTTACACTTCTTCCTAAAATCCAAGGACTGCTATCCTTTAAGTTTGTTAAAGTCCTGGGGGCAACGGCCACCACTCTCTAGAGAGCTTGTGATGGACATGGTGTCAAGACTTGGTCCTGGGTGTTTGCTTTTCCGGGATGCAACGGAAAGTTGGCTCGGGCGAGACGGGAATGTAAGTACATTTTTATTTAAACACTATAACTACAAAAAAAGGAAGTAAACAAAAGGCGCGCACAATGGCGGAGAACAAACTATGAAACCAAAAAGACTATAAACATGGAACAAAAACTTACTTTGGCATGAGACATGAAGCAGGATCTAAGAGGATGAAGAGTGTGTAGAGCGTAATTGCGGGATGTCACCAGAAAGACAAACTGAAAACAATGAACTTAAATACTACAGACATGATTAACGAAAACAGGTGCGTGACTCAAAACGTGAAACAGGTGCATGACGTGACAGGTGAAAACTAATGGGTTGCTATGGTGACAAACAAGAGTGCACAATGAGTCCAAACGTGGAACAGGTGAAACTAATGGGTAATCATGGAAACAAGACAAGGGAGTGAAAAGCCAGAAACTAAAGAGTCCAATAACTAAACAAAACATGACTAAAACAAAACATGATTACACAGACATGACACATGGGCACTTTTTTGAAGCTATCTAAGGGCATGTTTTCTTAGTAGAATAATCCTCTAAAGGATTCTGTGACCAAATACAAATCCATGCTATCTTACAATCACATAAGAAAATGGAACACTGTATAATTCACCTCAGTTACTAAACTTTATAGAATCAAACGCTGCCAAACGTGGTGTTTCTGCTTTGTTTTGGCATGACAAACTGGTAGACTTGCGATATGAGGCAATTAATAAAGTCCTGGAACACACAATTGCCCACCCACAAAAAACGGCTATCATCCAATATTTCACCGGGCTGACTAAAATTAAGTCGACAATCTAAAAATACACAGATTCACAAAACACCTCTTTTCTTTGAGAACTCGTCGCTTCCTTTGCTCCGGGTTCTATAAAAACGAAACATACTAACATACACAGTATCTCATGGAGGTAAGCACGCTGCTCACTTTTTCAACAACATCAACACAAGACGCAATGTTTAAAATGAAACTTGGATATACTTAGTCAGCAGCAGCATACAATTTCATTCACACTGAAAATTACTCAACACACAGTCATTATTGTCTAAATAGCAGGCTACAAATATTTAATGAACCATTCAATATATCCTCCATAATAAATACCGTGTATTGAAACTAATTCCTCTCACAGTATAAGCCATGCTCCATGGTCATGCATAAAAACACAAAATCTGTTGAGTTTAGACTAGCAATTATAAGCACAAAGCGGAGATAAAGTGGATGAAATGTCTGATAATTGGAGTCTACACTGCAGGAAGTCAACACTAAAAGATTTCTATAATTTATCACCACACTGCATACATTTTGTGTCAAGCCAGTCATTCAATTGATTTGGATATTCTACATATTTTGTTTCTTACAAGAACACAGCGCTTTAGTAAAAGCAAAAAAATAACTGTAAAGTGACCTCTTTGCCCGTGTTTCACTGAACATTTGCAGGGCATTATAAAGCTGGATAACAGGAAGCAATTTGGCAAAATGACAGTTTTCATTGTTGAAAGTTCCATTGTCTGCAATAAAAAGGAAACACCACACAAACACATTACCTGCTCTCACTGTTTAGGTGTCGCAAGTGTGCAAATAAAAAATGTTTATGACTAAAAATATGAAACAGTAGCTACCCACATATCATTATCAATTATTAATTACACGTATCATTATTAATTATCTGTTGTAATTGGGGTGTGTCCTGTGTTCAGAACTTTAATAAGTAACAAACCAATTATTTCGGTTCTACCGAGTATCGATTCATGTAAAATAGAATTTCAATATAAAATTTCCGTAGCACGAGATGTCAAACTCGGCACCGACTCAAGCACTTGGCAGGCAAACATGCACATTAGTAGCGGACTGCCTATAGGTCTTGGTCCAGGCCAACAAAGCAAGAATGCCTGATAGAAAGTACTTGAAAGTAAGGCTCCAGTTTTCAAGACAACTCGATGCTAATTAACATTGGCCATGTCACATACATGGTACTGCTTCACTTTGGTGGATTTTACATGGCATTTTTAACACCTCCAGATTTGGTAATGAAAACAACAACTAAGATGTTCGTTGCAATCAAACAGCTTGTGTGTAATAAATACAATACTTACAGGCAAACACTTTGTTAATGCCAATGGAATATTTCCTGTTTGCAGTGTTGTATATTGGTTGATCGTGTCACTCTTCCAGGACAGAGTGACTGTGTGCTACGTGATGAGCCAAGACAACACCAACGAGGAATCGTTGAACAAAAAGCTTTATTTGTTTCAGCGAGCCTTGGACTGGAGCTGTAGTTTCCAGGAGAAGGAATGGGCCGAATCTCTTCTGATGTCATCTCGGACCACACCCTTGCCGAAAACCCTCACTCTTTGTAACTCTAGCCTTGGAGACGGCCAGTCTGGCCGGTTCAAGCTTTCCTTGACATTATTCCTTTGTTCATTTTGAGTCGGGTGACCTCCGACCCCTATTCTCTACTTCTACCTGTGGGGGCTTCTTACCAGATGTTGCTAATGTTTTCATTATCTCTCTTAAAATCCAACTGCTGCTGTCCTTTAAATTCCCCAATGTCCTGGGGGCGATAGCCCAAACTCTCTGGACGAGCTGTGATGGACATGTGCACTTTTGCCCTTAGTAGACTAACCCTTTAAATGATTCTGTGACCAAATACAAACACACGCGGCTTCCAATCATATAAGAAAATTGTACATGATGGAATTCACTTCAGCAGCAACACAACTAGGACAAACTGAAATGAATACATACTTGCAAATGAGACTCAGAATTGTAAGAAAACCAAGTTTTAATTAGAAGCTTGGTTTCAAATGTTAAAAAAATGCATTTTATCATGAAAGAAATTAACATTTATCCATACATGAAAACATGCAAAAGTTCTCAAAGTTGGTAGCATTGAGTACCAATATTGTTAGGTACCAGGAATTGGTACATTATTGGTTCAAATTGGAAAGGTACCCATCACTTACTGTAATGCACGTTGTGTATCTTTGTACCACCCAACAACAAACACATTTAAATTTACCATTCAGTGCGTCTTTCAAATTCCTGCCAAGACGATATTAACTGTGTCCAATATAGCAGCCCACGTTTTTGCATTACAATCTTCTCACTTACGCACTTAGTCTGGGGTCTGTGGTTAAAAATAAAACTTCATACAAAATCACCCTTGGAAGCATCCTTTTTGCCAACCCCCCATTAGGCGCACATGCGTCACAATCAGAGCTGGCACATGGGTAGCAGGCCATAGACATTGTCCCATATAATCAACTATAAAAAAAAAAAGGAAAGGAAACAGAAAATAGATGTTCCTTTTAGGTGCTTTTAGCCACGGAAGACCCAAAAGCGTACTTCCAATCCGGTGAATATTTACCATCAACATTGAAAGCACCAACCTATGAAGTTGGCCCGAGGTTATTGTTTCCCAACCTTAAATATTTCATCATGTACTGCAGATATAGTGCAGCGATGTGTTAGTAATTAGTTGCTTTAGCTCATTTTTGATTAGTGTGTTTGTATTTGTCAAATTGCTTTTTGGGAGGATGATAGCTGATATGCCTAACCTTTTTGACCACTCTCACCTGTTGGTGTTATATTCTAATAATAATATGGATGAAAGACATACTTCATACTGCAGCGTAAGCACAGAGAATTTAATCGAGCAATTTCTATATATTGTAAGATCTATATCACTATCCAAGACTGGTTAACAACATTCAAGAAACAGTCGGTAAGACTTCATACTCCACACAATTACCCTATACTACAAATCCTGTTTCCGTATGAGTTGGGAAATTGTGTTAGATGTAAATATAAACGGAATACAATGATTTGCAAATCCTTGTCAACCCATATTCAATTGAATATGCTACAAAGACAACATATTTGATGTTCAAACTGATAAACATTTTTTTTTTTGCAAATAATCATTAACTTTAGAATTTGATGCCAGCAACATGTGACAAAGAAGTTGGGAAAGGTGGCAATCAATATTGATAAAGTTGAGGAATGCTCATCAAACACTTATTTGGAACATCCCACAGGTGAACAGGCTAATTGGGAACAGGTGGGTGCCATGATTGGGTATAAAAGTAGATTCCATGAAATGCTCAATCATTCACAAACAAGGATGGGGCGAGGGTCACCACTTTGTCAACCAATGTGTGAGCAAATTGTTGAAGAGTTTAAGAAAAACCTTTCTCAACCAGCTATTGCAAGGAATTTAGGGATTTCACCATCTACGGTCCGTAATATCGTCAAAGGGTTCAGAGAATCTGGAGAAATCACTGCACGTAAGCAGCTAAGCCCGTGACCTTCGATCCCTCAGGCTGTACTGCATCAACAAGCGACATCAGTGTGTAAAGGATATCACCACATGGGCTCAGGAACACTTCAGAAACCCACTGTCAGTAACTACAGTTGGTCGCTACATCTGTAAGTGCAAGTTAAAACTCTCCTATGCAAGGCGAAAACCGTTTATCAACAACACCCAGAAACGCCGTCGCCTTCGCTGGGCCTGAGCTCATCTAAGATGGACTGATACAAAGTGGAAAAGTGTTCTGTGGTCTGACGAGTCCACATTTCAAATTGTTTTTGGAAACTGTGGACGTCGTGTCCTCCGGACCAAAGAGGAAAAGAACCATCCGGATTGTTATAGGCGCAAAGTGTAAAAGCCAGCATCTGTGATGGTATGGGGGTGTATTAGTGCCCAAGACATGGGTAACTTACACATCTGTGAAGGCGCCATTAATGCTGAAAGGTACATACAGGTTTTGGAGCAACATATGTTGCCATCCAAGCACATCCAAGCAACGTTACCATGGACGCCCCTGCTTATTTCAGCAAGACAATGCCAAGCCACGTGTTACATCAACGTGGCTTCATAGTATAAGAGTGCGGGTACTAGACTGGCCTGCCTGTAGTCCAGACCTGTCTCCCATTGAAAATGTGTGGCGCATTATGAAGCCTAAAATACCACAACGGAGACCCCCGGACTGTTGAACAACTTAAGCTGTACATCAAGCAAGAATGGGAAAGAAATCCACCTGAGAGGCTTAAAAAATGTGTCTCCTCAGTTCCCAAACGTTTACTGAGTGTTGTTAAAAGGAAAGGCCATGTAACACAGTGGTGAACATGCCCTTTCCCAACTACTTTGGCATGTGTTGCAGCCATGAAATTCTAAGTTAATTATTATTTGCAAAAAAAAAAAAAGTTTATGAGTTTGAACATCAAATATCTTGTCTTTGTAGTGCATTCAATTGAATATGGGTTGGAAAGGATTTGCAAATCATTGTATTCCGTTTATATTTACATCTAACACAATTTCCCAACTCATATGGAAACGGGGTTTGTAGATGATACAAGATCGAACTTTATTGATCCATGGGCATGTGACCCCACGCAATTGAAGGTTCCAGAAGCAGCAACACCGCATGCAGTACACAGGACACTATAATAAGGGGATATAATGAGAATACAATAATAAAATAAACAAATTGTCTTTGGCTCACCAGACAGAACTGAAATACAAACATTCTCATATATAAAAACATAACAGACACAATAAGAACAGAGGTTAGGTAGAAATAGGAACATAAGTAAAATTAATAGGGGTGTTACGATTGATCGATACATTGATAGATTGATTTATAGTCCTAAATTTCAAGTGCTCGGCAAGTTTGCTTGCCAGGAGATAGGTATTGATCCAAGATCGTTGTGAAAAGGAATCGATCCATTTTCTCTATACTAAAAAAAGGAAAACATTGGATTTAAGAATGCTAGACTTTTAGCACTTGTAATAATAAAGATGTTAAACGGTAAGTCTGTTTTCCCGTCTGTGATGTAATCAAAACAAAAATGGCAGATATTTACGGTGGTCGAGAAAAGTCAGAACAAACGCAAACGCCACAAGACAATAGTGTAATATCTTTAAGAGGTGGCGCTGTCGTGTGTGACGTGTGCGAGAGTGGCAGACAAGTGAACGGAGTCCCCCCCATAGTTTGGGTGTCTGTGTGCTTAGTGTGTCTTGACTCCCTGAGTTTGTAATTTGCTTGTTAAAGCGTCTGAGCGTGTAAAACCGACTGTCTCTCCTTTTCCACTGCCGGCATACTTGCCAACCTTGAGACCTCCGATTTTGGGAGGTGGGGGTGGGGGGATGGGGGACGTGGTCGGGGGTGGGTTGGGGGGCGTGGTTGGAGGGTGGGGGCGTGGTTAAGAGGGGAGGAGTATATTTACAGCTAGAATTCACCAAGTCAAGTTTTTCATATATATATATATATATATATATATATATATATATATATATATAAGAAATACTTGACTTTCAGTGAATTTTAGCTATATATATTTTTATTTTATTTTATTATATATATATATATATGTATATATATATATATATATATATATATATATATATATATATATATATATATACAT
Source organism: Nerophis lumbriciformis (assembly GCF_033978685.3). NCBI lineage: Eukaryota > Metazoa > Chordata > Actinopteri > Syngnathiformes > Syngnathidae > Nerophis > Nerophis lumbriciformis. The sequence goes on from NC_084568.2 coordinate 19,058,250, forward strand.
AAATAAAAGAAATACTTGAATTTCAGTGTTCATTTATTTACACATATACACACACATAACACTCATCTACTCATTGTTGAGTTAAGGGTTGAATTGTCCATCCTTGTTCTATTCTCTGTCACTATTTTTCTAACCATGCTGAACACTCTCTTTGATGATGCATTGCTGTGTGGCACGCACAAAAGTGCTTTCATCAAGTGCACTAGAGTCTGGAATCTTCCATCTCTCCCTAGCATGGCCCAAAACCAGTCAATCTTTGCTTCCTGAGGAAGATCTTCAGTGCCAAGCACTTGGTAGTCCACTACTTCTTCCCGGAGGCTATCCAGGTCCAATCGCAGCTGCGGCTTGGAACTTACAAGCGTATTTCTTCATCTTACTTGTCGTCGGCGTCGCCATGGCTGTATCTTCCTCGTTCTTCTGCTTCGTCTCCTTGTTGTGCACTGCACTCTCTAAAAGCCGTAGATGTTATTGTCACATATGCATGTACAGTAGATGGCAGTATTGTCCTGTTTAAGAGTGTCACAACATTGCTGTTTACGGCAGACAAACTGCTTTACTGATTATCAGTCCTGCTAAACACAGACATTTATTTAATAGTACCACCTTTACATTTGACAACCAAACAATTACACAAGGCGACTCAGTAAAGAATCTGGGTATTATCTTTGACCCAACTCTCTCGTTTGAGTCACACATTAAGAGTGTAACTAAAATGGCCTTCTTTCATCTCCGTAATATCGCTAAAATTTGTTCTATTTTATCCACTAGCGACGCTGAGATCATTATATCTTGTCGATTGTATTGTACCATATGTCCCGGCAAGAAATCTGCGTTCAAAGAACTCCGGCTTATTAGTGATTCCCAGAGCCCCAAAAAAGTCTGCGGGCTATAGAGCGTTTTCTATTCGGGCTCCAGTACTATGGAATGCCCTCCCGGTAACAATTAGAGATGCTACCTCAGTAGAAGCATTTAAGTCCCATCTTAAAATTCATTTGTATACTCTAGCCTTTAAATAGACCCCCTATTTAGACCAGTTGATCTGCCATTTCTTTTCTTTTCTCCTCTGCTCCCCTCTCCCTTGTGGAGGGGGGCACAGGTCCGGTGGCCATGGATGAAGTGCTGGCTGTCCAGAGTCGGGACCCGGGGTGGACCGCTCGCCTGTGCATCGGTTGGGAACATCTCTGCGCTGCTGACTCGTCTCTGCTCGGGATGGTGTCCTGCTGGCCCCACTATGGACTGGACTCTTACTATTATGTTGGATCCACTATGGACTGGACTCTCACAATATTATGTCAGACCCACTCGACATCCATTGCATTCGGTCTCCCCTATAGGGGGGGGTTACCCACATATGCAGTCCTCTCCAAGGTTTCTCATAGTCATTCACATCGACGTCCCACTGGGGTGAGTTTTTCCTTGCCCTTATGTGGGCTCTGTACCGAGGATGTCGTTGTGGCTTGTGCAGCCCTTTGAGACACTTGTGATTTAGGGCTATATAAATAAACATTGACTGATTGATTGATTGATTTACGGTAGACGAAAACGTGACTGCTGTTGTTGTGTGTTGTTACCGCGCTGGGAGGACGTTAATGAAACTGCCTAACAATAAACCCACATAAGAACCAAGAACTCGCCCTCGATCATTCTACAGTTCTAACGTGATTGGGCAGGCACGCTGTTTATATTGTGGGAAAGCGGACGTGAAAACAGGCTGTCGACACGTCACTAAGGTCGCATGGAGCTGGAGGGGGCGTGGCCTCAAGCTCCGCCTGAATTTCGGGAGATTTTCGGGAGAAAATTTGTCCCGGGAAGTTTTCAGAAGAGGCGCTGAATTTCGGGAGTCTCCCGGAAAATCCGGGAGGGTTGGCAAGTATGACTGCCGGGCATTTCAAAATCAGAACTTCCAGCAACAGCACGATTGCAAAAGCCACAATAAATACGAACGACACAACGCGATAATAAAGCAGCAAAACAACTTTAAACCACAGAAGACGCGGCCGACATAAAGGAAATGACGGCGGTGCTTTCAGCTGAGGAGCACAACCTTTACGTAGGTGGGTTTTCAGGCTGTCTAGGCCAGTAGCCTTGTTTGGCTTTAGTTTAAACATACTTTTAGCCACAGCATTCTCAGTGATGGCTGTGGGTGCTCCTGCAGGGACATTTTTACAGTTCTCATCACATTCTGGTTTAATAATTGATTCAACTCATCAACAAAACATTCACCAATGTTTGAAGTAGTTGCTTTTTGTTTTTCCCAATACTGTATTTAGACACTGCCAGGCTTGTTTTATGTTACCACTAAAATATTTGCTTTCTTTTTTATATGTGTACTTAATTTTTGCCTTGAATTAATTACTTCTCAATGGTGTCTTTTTTATTGCATTAATTGTGTATCACCAGATCAGAAAGCAGCCTTCATTTCATTAAGACACAATTTCACCTGCTTTGACACCCAGGGTTTGTTGTTTGGGAATATTTTTTTACTGTCTCGGTTTTCTGACACAGAATCCTCACAAAATTGAATGCAGGATGTGATGGTGTCAGCGGGTTCCTCTCCATCTTGGCAGGAATCAAAGAAGATGTCCCGAGTTGTGTCCTCAAAGCAGTCTCTGAGTTGCTCTTTGGTCAGACATAAACTGTAATTGCTTCTGAATTTGTTTCAGTCTTTTTACCACAGTCTTGTATTTGGGCAAAAGATGAATTGTCAGATTTCGGCTGACCACTTTATAAACTTCAGGGATGTTGCCATATCAACAGTCAAAAGTCCGAATAAGACGCGTGGGAAAGTCAATGTACTGCTGTTAGGTAGGCATGAAATCAGACAAATTGCAGGAGTTAAAGTCCCCAAGAACCAAAAAGTGTTGGTGAGCCCAGCTTCCTGTGTTTACACCTGAGCGCTGGCTCTCACGTCTGTTTCTGATTAGCAAACGGGACACACATGTTCCTGGTTGCCAATCAGAGGTTTCCATTATGTGCCAGCCCTGTGCTTTGAACAGGGCTGATTCATTGCAGTTTGTCAGTCAGTGTGTTTCCATGCACTAAATTAGTCTGATTTCTCAAATAATCCAGTTCAAAATAAGCTTTTCTGATTGTGTTAGTTTTTTTTTAAATCGTTGTAACACACCTCGATGAGGCGATTGGAAACCATGTTTTTCTGCCAATCTTCATGCAGACAACACGTTGCTCTTTACTACATTAATCACAAGCAAACAAGAACACGCCAGTGAGTGGGAACTGTAAAGCAACAAGCATACAAAGTAAGGTTATATAAGCTGAAATAATTCAATATTTTTGAATATATGACATAAAAACATACCCGTTAAATAAGTGCCAGGATGTTCTCAAAGAAGACACTTTAAATACACGATAGGATGCGAACACATTCTGGTCAGAAGAAAAACCCCGAGTTTTTTTCTTAAACTGTTCAACAATTTGCTCACGCATTTGTTGACAAAGTGGTGACCCTCGCCCCATCCTAGTTTGTGAATGACTGAACATTTCATGAAATCTACTTTTATACCCAATCATGGCACCCACCTGTTCCCAATTTGCCTGTTCACCTGTAGGATGTTCCAAATAAGTGTTTGATGAGCATTCCTCAACTTTATCAGTATTTATTGCCACCTTTCCCAACTTCTTTGTCACGTGTTGCTGGCATCAAATTCTAAAGTTAATGATTATTTGCAAAAAAAAAGTTTGAACATCAAATATGTTGTCTTTGTAGCATATTCAACTGAATATGGGTTGAAAAGGATTTGCAAATCATTGTATTCCGTTTATATTTACATCTAACACAATTTCCCAACTCATATGGAAACGGGGTTTGTACTTTTGTACGAACATCCTCCAGCACAAGAGGAGGAGATGGACCAGGACACCAACACCAATGCATAATACAAAAACAACAAACCAACCATCAAACAGTGATAAAAACAACACCTGTCGCCTTCGCACTTTTATGCACAGTGGGCGAAAATCATACTTGCCAACCCTCCCGGATTTTCCGGGAGACTCCCGAAATTCAGCACCTCTCCCAAAAACCTCCCGGGACAAATTTTCTCCCGAAAATCTCCCGATATTCAGGCACACAATATAAACAGCGTACCTGCCCAATGACGTTATAACTGTAGAATGATCGAGGGCGAGTTCTTGGTTTCTTATGTGGGTTTATTGTTAGGCAGTTTCATTAACGTCCTCCCAGCGTGGTAACAACACACAACAACAGCAGTCACGTTATTGTCTACTGTAAAGCAGTTCGTCTGCCATAAACAGCAATGTTGTGACACTCTTAAACAGGACAATACTGCCATCTAGTGCATTTGATGAAAGCACTTTTGTGCGTGCCACACAGCAATGCATCATCAGAGAGGGCGTTCAGCATGGTTAGAAAAATAGTGACAAATAGAACAAGGATGGACAATTCAACCCTTAACTCAACAATGAGTAGATGAGTGTTATGTGTGTGTATATGTGTAAATAAATGAACACTGAAATTCAAGTATTTCTTTTATTTATATATATATATAAATAATATAATAATAATAATATAAATATATATGAAATACTTGACTTAGTATTTCTTATATATATATATGTATATATATATATGTCTTAATAAGGTTATCCAAAAAATAGTGCTCGATACCGTAGTAGAGCGCAATATATGTATGTGTGGGGAAAAAAAAAATTACAAGACTACTTCATCTCTACAGGCCTGTTTCATGAGGGGGTTCCCTCAATCATCAGGAGATTTTAATGGCAGCATTCACATACCATGGTTTATATAGGGCACAGAGTGGGTGGGTACAGGCTGGTGTAGGGGCGTGGTGATTGGCTCATGTGTTACCTAGGAGGTGTTTCCGTCTGTGGCGGCATGCTGATACAATTTCGCTGCGTTTGTTGAGGGATGACAGGTCTGGACGGTATATGATAAACAGTTTCTCTTTCAAGCATAGGTTGCATTATATATATATATATATATATATATATATATATATATATATATATATATATATATATATATATATATATATATATATGAAATACTTGACTTGGTGAATCCTAGCTGTAAATATACTCCTCCCCTCTTAACCACGCCCCCAACCACGCCCCCTCCCCGCCCCCCCGCCCCCCACCTCCCGAAATTGAAGGTCTCAAGGTTGGCAAGTATGGCAAAAATAGTGTTGATTATTATCATTATTATTGTTGTTGTTAGAGGTAATTGACTGGTTGAAAAGGAACACTGAGTTTTGACTTTAAACATGTCGTTTTCATCCTGCGAGCATCTTGTTGTTGGCACAATTGTGTCATCACCTCCTGAGCACGGTGCGGCTTATATGCCTGACCTAGATCCTGCACAGTCGTCTGCCTGCTCACAGCCCTAATTCATTATCTTGCTCATGCACCTGGCTAAGGACCCGCTGTGATGACACTCTTTCGGCTGCCGGTTCACTGCTCGGATTGGCTGCTTCAGAACGGAAACAGCTCATGGCACCTGATAATTGAAGTAATGCAGATTACCAGTGTGTATGAATGTGAACGATTATGTCTCTCTCGGAGTCAGCCCTGCAATTGACTGTGCTGCATGTGGAATGTATGATTGGCTTACACAAGAATGTATGAGAAAAATAGAAAAAGGAGCACAAAAACGCGAAACAAACAAATGTCACTAGCCTCCTATGAGAAAAAATGCATCATTGATAAGGTCAGCACGTGGAAGTATGAGTCATCTTTCAGTCAGTCTCTGTCGCGAGTGGTCAAAAAGAGGATTTAGTCAGACTGTCACCCTTCTCCACGTGTGGGTGTTCCACAATCACACAAAGATCGGTGACATTTACAAAAAGGCAAATCTTCCATCACATAAATCACAACCATCAGCAATTACATAACCATTTTGACCCTTTTTATTTTTGTGACACCACCACAGAAGGGTAGCGGTGATGGCAGTCGGTCGATTACCATACAACAAGCAGTGCGGGGGAAATCTGCAAGTCATATAGTTGATGTAGATGCCCATGTCGGCTGTTCAGATTTACTTTACAAAAGAGAAGTGTAGGATACTTCTCTTGTTGCTTTATTTGTATTTGACTTTATTAAATGTATTTATATTATCATTTGGTGCAGCCGGGCCGGAGCAGGAGGGGATAGAAAGAGACAAAAATGAAGACAGATGGGGAAATTGTTGGGAAAAGAGGGGAATTAGACAGAGAGACAAAAACAACAACAGCAAACACAACAACAACAACAATAGAGCAACATCAGCAAATAAGACATGTACAAATATGATGGTAAAAGTAATAGCAAATAAGCAGTTAGCGAAAATAAAAAATACAGAAATGACAATGAGCATTATTACACTACAGATGGAGCAATACAAATACCAATAGAAATAGCGCTATTGATAATGAACAATACCAATACTTTACCTCTATTATCAACAATACAGTTGTTCAAATGCAACAATACATGTATGTAATGATAACTTGACATACGCTGGACAGGAAAAAAAAAATAAAATAAAGAAAATCTGCAAGTCAACATCTTGGACTTGGAGAATGTTCATTTATTTGTTTAATTTTGTAAAATAAAAATAAATTAATTAATAAATAAAAACAGATAACGGACATAACACAAAACGACAGTCATTTAAAAGAAAACTTTACTAAATACTAAAAGAAATCATGTACATAAATTGTGGTAGTCAGTATGTTTCATATACATATATACAAAACCCAAAACCAGTGAAGTTGCAACGTTTGTGTAAATCCATTCATCCATCCATCCATTTTCTACCGCTTATTCCCTTCGGGGTCGCGGGGGGCGCTGGAGCCTATCTCAGCTACAATCGGGCGGAAGGCGGGGTACACCCTGGACAAGTCGCCACCTCATCGCAGGGACGTTTGTGTAAATAAAAACAAAATACAATGATTTGCAAATCCTTTCTAACCTATATTCAATTGAATAGACTGCAAAGACAAGATACCTAACGTTCGAACTGGAAAACGTTGTTATTTTTTGCAAATATTAGCTCATTTGGAATTTGATCACGGTGGCAGAGGGGTTAGTGCATCTGCCTCACAATACAAAGGTCCTGAGTAGTCTTGGGTTCAATCCCGGGCTCGGGATCTTTCTGTGTGGAGTTTGCATGTTCACCCCGTGACTGCGTGGGTTCCCTCCGGGTACTCCGGCTTCCTCCCACCTCCAAAGACATGCACCTGGGGATAAGTTGATTGGCAACACTAAATTGGCCCTAGTGTGTGAATGTGAGTGTGAATGTTGTCTGTCTATCTGTGTTGGCCCTGCGATGAGGTGGCGACTTGTCCAGGGTGTACCCCGCCTTCCGCCCGATTGTAGCTGAGATAGGATCCAGCGACCCCCGCGACCCCAAAGGGAATAAGCGGTAGAAAATGGATGGATGGATGGATGGAATTTGATCCCTGCAACATGTTTAAAAAAAGCTGACACAACTGGCAAAAAAGACTGAGAAAGTTGGGGAATGCTCATCAAACACTTATTTGGAACATCCCACAGGTGAACAGGCTAATTGGGTACAGGTGGGTGACAGGATTGGGTATAAAAGCAGCTTTCATGAAATGCTCAGTCATTCACAAACAAGGATGGGGCGAGGGTTACCACTTTGTGAACAAATGCGTGAGCAAATTATTGAACAGTTTAAGAACAACATTTCTCAACAAGCTATTGCAAGGAATTTAGGGGTTTCACCAGCTACAATCTGTAATATCAAAAGTTTCAGATAATCTGTAGAAATCACTGAACGTAAGCGATGATATTACGGACCTTCGATCCCTCAGGCGGTACCGCATCAAAAAGCGACATCAGTGTGTAAAGGATGTCACCACATGGGCTCAGGAACACTTCAGAAACCCACTGTCAGTAACTACAGTTGGTCGCTACATCTGTAAATGCAAGCTAAAACTCTACTATGCAAAGCCAAAGCCATTTATCAACAACACCCAGAAACGCTTTGCTAGGCCCAAGCTCATCTTAGATGGACTGATGCAAAGTGGAAAAGTGTTCTGTGGCCTGACGAGTCCACATTTCAAATTGTTTTTGGAAACTATGGACATTGTGTCCTCCAGAACAAAGAGGAAAAGAACCATCCGGACTGTTCTAGGCGCAAAGTTCAAATGCCAGCATCTGTGATGGTATGGGGGTGTATTAGTGCCCAAGGCATGGGTAACTTACACATCTGTGAAGGCACCATTAATTCTGAAAGGTACATAAAGGTTTTGGAGCAACATACCACTATATTGCCAAAAGTATTTGGCCACCCATCCAAATGATCAGAATCAGGTGTCCTAATCACTTGGCCTGGCCACAGGTGTATAAATCAAGCATGGAGACTGTTTCTACGGGATAGACTATAGCCACCCCCGCGGCCTCGAGAGAGAGACAAGGGATAGAAAATGGATGGATGTTTTCATTGAAATTGGCATTTTTTAAAGGCCTACTGAAATGCGATTTTCTTATTTAAACGGGGATAGCAGGTCCATTCTATGTGTCATACTTGATCATTTCGCGATATTGCCTTATTTTTGCTGAAAGGATTTAGTAGAGAACATTGACGATAAAGTTCGCAACTTTTGGTCGCTGATAAAAAAGCCTTGCCTGTACCGGAAGTAGCAGACGAGTAGCGTGACGTCACAGGTTGTGGAGCTCCTCACATCTGCACATTGTTTACAATCATGGCCACCAGCAGCGAGAGCGATTCGGACCGAGAAAGCGACGATTTCCCCATTAATTTGAGCGAGGATGAAAGATTCGTGGATGAGGAAAGTGAGAGTGAAGGACTAGAGGGCAGTGGGAGCGATTCAGATAGGGAAGATGCTGTGAGAGGCGGGTGGGACCTGATATTCAGCTGGGAATGACTAAAACAGTAAATAAACACAAGACATATATATACTCTATTAGCCACAACACAACCAGGCTTATATTTAATATGCCACAAATGAATCCCGCATAACAAACACCTCCCCCCTCCCGTCCATATAACCCGCCAATACAACTCAAACACCTGCACAACACACTCAATCCCACAGCCCAAAGTACCGTTCACCTCCCCAAAGTTCATACAGCACATATATTTCCCCAAAGTCCCCAAAGTTACGTACGTGACATGCACATAGCGGCACACACGTACGGGCAAGCGATCAAATGTTTGGAAGCCGCAGCTGCATGCGTACTCACGGTACCGTGTCTGCATATCCAACTCAAAGTCCTCCTGGTAAGAGTCTCTGTTGTCCCAGTTCTCCACAGGCCAATGGTAAAGCTTGACTGTCATCTTCCGGGAATGTAAACAATGAAACACCGGCTGTGTTATCCGGCACAACAGTCAAGGGGTGCATTCTACAGCGGGGGTGCGTTTTCCAGCACATTACTTGCCGCAATACACCGCTTCCCACCTACAGCTTTTTTCTTTGCTGTCTCCATTGTTCAGTGAACAAATTGCAAAGATTCACCAACACAGATGTCCAGAATACTGTGGAATTTTGCGATGAAAACAGACGACTTAATAGCTGGCCACCATGCTGTCCCAAAATGTCCTTCACAATCCGTGACGTCACGCGCTGACATCATCATACCGAGACGTTTTCAGCAGGATATTTCGCGCAAAATTTAAAATTGCACTTTAGTAAGCTAACCCGGCGGTATTGGCATGTGTTGCAATGTTAAGATTTCATCATTGATATATAAACTATCAGACTGCGTGGTCGGTAGTAGTGGGTTTCAGTAGGCCTTTAAGGTGTTGTGTTAAAATCAAGAGGTATGTACTACAAGGCAGGATTCCATCTCACACGGGGTAAATTTGAGAATCAACTCCTGCAGTACTACATATCTAGCCAACTTCTTAACAGGATATGTAAGCTTCATCGACTGTTGAACGTTCATTAACTGTGGAGATTAAAGTAGATAGTAAGGTTCAAGAGCAAATCATTTTCTGGTTAGGATAAACCTTTTGATTTTCTCTAGAATTTTTATGAATAAAGTTGTACATTGTTGTCGTAGGGATTGTATTATCTCTGCTCGCTTCTGAGGTTGTATGTTTATTATGACACACAATGAAACCGTGCACTTACAGTGCCCATAAAATGAGGGACAATGCTGCCCATTTTTCCAGTAAATGAAAATGAAATTAATCACCTTCCATTTGTCGCCGCTCATTATTGCTGTCAGCTCTTCAGCCAGAATGAAATCTACTGCTGCAGGGTTCCTCTCCTTGCTTCTTTATATTTTTGATTTGTGTTGGCTACATCAATGTCCATGTCATTTGAGTGTGTTTTAACCCTCTGGGGGATTATTTACTTCAGCGTAGCTACATGATGAAAAAGTGCTCAAAGAGTGAATAAACCAGACCTTGGCAAAATACGGCCCGCGGGCCACATGCGGCTCATTAATATTTTCAGATCTAACATCAACTGCAGCCGCTATTATGACGTGCAGTGCTGTATTTAAATTGCAGTAGTTCTTGAACTATAGAAAGTATTTCAATGGTTGAAACCTGCCATTTTGGGTGTTATACGAGTTATTACGGTAATCTACGTCACAGCAGCTCAGACGAATAGCAGCCAGCCCGAAACGTGTGTGTCAAACAGATGCAGAAGCAGATTTTTACAACAAAGTTCTGCATACAAGTGATAATATATCATATTGTAGATGTTTATTACACTTTGCAATCATATTTAGTTTTTTTTTACATTTTTGTTGTGTTTTGCTTGATTGTAAAAGATGTCTATCGAGGAGCTGGTCTTAATATTCAATGTTTTATTGTTCATAGTTAATATTGTAAATCCATCCATCCATCCATCCATCCATCCATTTTCTACCGCTTGTCCCTTTTGGGGTCGCGGGGGGTGCTGGAGCCTATCTCAGCTGCATTCGGGCGGAAGGCGGGGTACACCCTAGACAAGTCGCCACCTCATCGCAGGGCCAACACATATAGACAGACAACATTCACACTCACATTCACACACTTGGGCCAATTTAGTGTTGCCAATCAACCTATCCCCAGGTGCGTGTTTTTTGAGGTGGGAGGAAGCCGGAGTACCCACGCAGTCACGGGGAGAACATGCAAACTCCACACAGAAAGATCCCAAGCAGGACCTTCGTATTGTGAGGCACATGCACTAACCCTTGTTTCACCGCGCTGCCTTGTTTATTTTAATGTACATTGTGGGTGTCCCATTCAGTAAAAAAACGTAAAATTCCATTCCGGACATTGTGACTTTTGGTATTAGTGTTCCTGGAAAAAAAAAAAAAAGGGACCCAAACACATACTGTACAGCAGATTTTTACAGCGTCCAAATATTTGCCTAGCTCTGGTATAAACCTATTTTTTTTTATTTTTTTTTTTTTTTTTACTTTTTTACTCAAATCTCTCAATCAACTTCGATCCTAAATTAAAAAAAAAAGCAAAGTACATGTTTTTGGGGGGGTTAAACCCTTTGAATGCTCTAATTATGTCAGTAATCATATCCATATCGTAAATGTTAAAGAGCTGCGGTACAGAAGTAAAAAGAATCCGGCCTAATATAAGTTATTTTAAACAAAACGGACATAATTTGATCAAATGGGCATTCAAAGGGGTAAAATAAAAGAATTTAAAAATCATGATATGTTTGGTATTTTTATTTAGGATTAAAGTTGATTGAGAGATCCACAAGTTTTGGCACCTAATCATATTTATAACAAGACTAGCGTATTCATAGTACATAGTACAATGTTTGTCTTGATTATGCCGGAAATGAAAGAAAAGATACTTAATGACTAAAATGAGGGAAAGCGCAGCTCCTGCTTTGTTCTCAGTGAACAATACAAGAGGTCCTTCAGTCTGCACCAGCTTTCCGTACAATAATAGATAATAATTGTCTATTACAATACTGTTTCTCCGTTACCGCATCTTTCTTCGTTTATAATGTATATTTGAAGTTGTAAATACAGTACATGTAATTATTTATTTTTTTCACTGCTATTGTTATATACAATCTCTCTCGTAATGTCGGTCTACATTTTATTTATTATTTTGTCCTCTTTCTGTGCCCTTGTAAGTGTTAAGTTATCCTGTCCTTCGTCTTATAACTGAGCTACTGTGTCTGAAACCCTTGTAGATCATTAAAGTATGTCCAAGTGCAAGTCTGAAAGATCATTTGACAGCCCTAGTTGTGAAACAATTCTTCAGTATTCTAGATTTGTTTTCATTTCTGTGTTTTGTTTTTCATGGCAAAATGAAAGGGCTGCCAGGAGGACAGAAAATCCCTTAGGTCTTAGTGGTTTAGTGTTGCTAGACAGTAAACATGAAACATGGTCTGTAATCCCGATAAAACAAAAGGGTATCCCGGCATTAGTTAGATTAGATGCCATCTTGACAGGGTGGGCTTGCATTGTTTTGTTGCAAGCTGCTGAAAGAACATCCACCCTTACATAATATAGAGCAAATCTAATGTCTGTGTTATGGTCTTGGTTTTGCTCAGACTAGTTTTCCTTGTTTGAATATCTGGTTTATTTACTGCTCATTGCTTACCATCTCTCAAGCCTGGCATATGTGAAGTGAATTATATCATGTACAATTTTCTTATATGATTGGAAGTAGCATGTGTTTATATTTGGTCACAGAATCCTTTAAAGGATTATTCTACTAAGGGCAAACGTGCACATATCCATAACAAGCACTCCGGAGAGTGGGGGCTATTGCACCCAGGACACTGGGGAACTTAAGGGATAGCAGCAGTTTGATTTTAGGAGAGATAATAAAGACATTAGCAACATCTGGTAGGAAGCCCCACAGACAGGGGTAGAGGATAGGGGTCGGAGGTCACCCGACTCAAACTGATCAGAGGAATAATGTCAAGGAAGGATTGATTGGCCAAACTGATCGGCACCAAGGCTAGAACCACAGAGTAAGGGTCTTTGTGTAAAAAGTAGGGATGTCCGATAATGGCTTTTTGCCGATATCCGATATTCCGATATTGTCCAACTCTTTAATTACCGATACCGATATCAACCGATATATGCAGTCATGAAATTAACACATTATTATGCCTAATTTGGACAACCAGGTATGGTGAAGATAAGGTACTTTTTTTTAAAATTATAAAAAATAAGATAAATAAATTAAAAACATTTTCTTGTATAAAAAAGAAAGTAAAACAATATAAAAACAGTTACATTGAAACTAGTAATTAATGAAAATTAGTCAAATTAACTGTTAAAGGTTAGTACTATTAGTGGACCAGCAGCACGCACAATCATGTGTGCTTACGGACTGTATCCCTTGCAGACTGTATTGATATATATTGATATATAATGTAGTATTAATAACAGAAAGAAACAACCCTTTTGTGTGAATGAGTGTAATTGGGGGAGGGAGGTTTTTTGGGTTGGTGCACTAATTGTAAGTGTATCTTGTGTTTTTTGTGTTGATTTAATTTTTTTAAAAAAACACAAAAAAAACGATACCGATAATTAAAAAAAACTATACCGATACTTTGCGATATTACATTTTAACGCATTTTTCGACATCTCTAGTAAAAAGGTATTTAAGCACAGTGTTCCGAGAGGACATCAGAAGAGAATAATCTGGCCTACTCGTTCTCCTGGAGCTGCAGCTCCAGTCGGAGACTCACCGAAACAAATAAAGCTTTTTGATTGACGATTCCTCGTTGGCGTCTCCTTGCCTCGTCACCCATCACACGACCATCAAATATACAACATCTGCTCGCAGTGCTTCAACCATTTAGCTCTTCAGCTCCTCTCGCGTACAACAACCACAGCAACCACTACACTAAAAACACTAATGTGTAAATCCTATAGTTTGTAATGAGAAACGGGTAGCCTCTGTTTTTTCTGCTTGACTCATCTATCAAATCTGAACACTTTAATTTAGAGTACCGTATTTTTCGGACTATAAGTCGCAGTTTCTTTCATAGTTTGGCCGGGCTCCAGTGCGACTTATATATGTTTTTTTCCTTTTTTATTATGCATTTTCGGCAGGTGCGACTTATACTCCGGTGCGACTTATACTCCGAAAAATACGGTACTATTTCCTGCAACAAATTTAAGTCAGTAACATATACTTGGAGTGGCTGAAAATAATTTTAAGATCAACATGATAACAATTTGGACACAAATAGAGATATCTGATAGTATCGGACTGCCGATATTATCGGCCGATAAATGCTTTAAAATGTAATATCGGAAATTATCGGTATCGGTTTCAAAAAGTAAAATGTATGACTTTTTAAAACACTGCTGTACGGAGTGGTACACGGACGTGGGTAGAAGTACAGAGCGCCAATAAACTTTATAGGCACTGCCTTTGCGTGCCGGCCCAATCACATAATATCTACGGCTTTTCACACACACAAGTGAATGCCAAGCATACTTGGTCAACAACCATACAGGTCACACTGAGGGTGGCCGTATAAACAACTTTAACACTGTAACAAATATGTGCCACACTGTGAACCCACGGCAAACAAGAATGACAAACACATTTCGGGAGAACATCCGCATCATAACACAACATAAACACAACAGAATAAATACCCAGAACCCCTTGCAGCACTAACTCTTCCGGGACGCTACAATATACAGCCCCCTCTACCTCCTACCCCGCCCACCTCAACCTCCTCATGCTCTCTCAGGGAGAGCATGTCCCAAATTCCAAGCTGCTGTTTTGAAGCATGTTAAAAAAAAATAATGCACTTTGTGACTTCAATAATAAATATGGCAGTGCCATGTTGGCATTTTTTTCCATAACTTGAGTTGATTTATTTTGGAAAACCTTGTTACATTGTTTAATGCATCCAGCAGGGCATCACAGCAAAATTAGGTATAATAATGTGTTAATTCCACGACTGTATATATCGGTATCGGTTGATATCGGAATCGGTAATTAAGAGTTGGACAATATCGGATATCGGCAAAAAAGCCATTATCGGACATCTCTCGACCCAAACTATTTGGACAAAAGGGATAGATTAACAGGTAACTTAACTTGAGTTGGCATATACACTGAAGTAGTGATGCATCAAAATTTCGGCCACCGATAATTATTGGCTGAAAATGACTCTAAAATACATTTTTGGTTTTCAGCCAAAATACTTGTATCACTGTAAAAGCACTTTCAAAACAGTAAAGCAATAATTATGTGATTGTCTGGAGAGGCAACGTTTTGGTTAAAGCGTTTTCCTCTTGCATGACTTGGAACTCCTGTCTTACTCCTGCCGTGTCCTTCTGAATCTTCATTTCATTTTTGAACTTCCATGAATCATCACGAAAATCCATTTCGCTCTTTTTTATTCTGTGCTTGTTGATTTCTTATATTTGATTGTAGACCTCTAATATCTAATTGTTGACCTTTCATATTTGATTGTAGACCTCTGACATCTAATTGTAGGTTTTGTATTGTTTGCACCAACATACTCATATTCGAGTCATCTGTTTCCTTAAACTCGATTAGTGAGCCCAGACTTTTAAGGCTGGGGTATTGTTTCGTAGTGTGTGTTTCGTAGTTGCTAAGCAGCTAACTGAAAGCTGTTTGCATTGTTAGCTTTGACAGCTAGCAACATTACTAACTTTTTTTTCGACAAATATCGTACCATGCGCCAGTCAGAGGTATGTCAGCCTGTCCCTTGATGAGATAATAAGTGCTTAAAAATGTCCAAACTCTCACGGCATGATTCGCTGTGACCACTAGGTGTGGCCAAAACAATGACCACTCCACTTCAACTTAAAGACAGCATAAGTCCATTCCAGATGGAATGGACTTATGCTGAATCGAGAAAGAGCCATCAATCTGTCAATCCTTTCCGTGTCCGGGCCAGGTAAGGTTCCCCGTGTTGAGTCAAATTAAGACTCGGTTGGTAGAGCGGCCGTGCCATCAACTTGAGGGTTGCAGGTTCGATCCCCGCTTCCGCCATCCTAGTCACTGCCGTTGTGTCCTTGGGCAAGACACTTTACCCACCTGCTCCCAGTGCCACCCACACTGGTTTAAATGTAACTTAGATATTGGGTTTCACTATGTAAAGCGCTTTGAGTCACTTGAGAAAAAGCGCTATATAAATATAATTCACTTCACTTCACTTTAGGTTGCTCGGCAACCACTTTGACATAGTATTTTAGCTAGTTAGCCCCCAGCCATAAGCCACTTCGCTTATTATCACAAATTCGGGCCTACCGCCAAGCTTAGTTTGAATCGAATGTTAGCAAGCTGTCCTATAGCTGTGATTACAATCAGTGGTCAGGAAAGCTCCAGTTTACAAAAAAAAAAACTCTGGTAATGTGTCTGTGTTGTGGAAGTACTTCAATATATCCATGAAAAAAAGGCAAACAGAGATCTGGAAAATGCAATATTATCTAACTGCGCCACAGATGGGCGTACTCGTGCTGGTGGGAGTTCCCGTTTTCGCAGACTGGAATGGCCTCTTCTTGACATCCATCCAGAGTTTCAAAATATGATCTTTAGTCAGCAAGGGTTGCGTAGAATTATCGTAGAACTGACTAACAAAGCCATCTAAAAAATGTCACTCCAACTAAAGAGTTGGTTCGGGTGAGGGTAAAGGAAATGGGAAAGGTGATAGTTATAAAAACACAAATAAGAAATAAATACTTACCGACATAATCTGTCATCAAATGTTTTCTCCGGTCAATATAACCTGACGTAAAGTTGCCAGTATGGAAGGAGAAATTACATCATGCCTTACCAAACTTTACACAATTGGTCGATGAAACACTATCCGGAAACTCCCATTGGGACGGAAACGCCAAGGCCGCAGCTGGACCTTCTTGCAAAAGGGGCAATGTAGAAATGTGTTATTTTCATATGTAGTGGACTCAGTGGATGGTCTTTCAAGGGGACACGGGGGCGCACCATCTGGAGTTGCAACGCAAGGCTCCAGGGCGAGGCTAGTGTGACCCCCTGAGAGTGCTTAAAGACGGTGGAGGCTGGCAGTAGCACTCACTCATTGCTCGTCGAGCACACTGTAGAGTGACAGAAGTCAAACCGGAGTCTCCAAACACAAGTACAGTCTCCAATTACACCAGAAAAATATACTATCTTTGTTGCTAGTTTTTGAATGAAGAAAAAGTCACTAAAAGGAAAAGTCTGAAAGGTCACCGGTTAAACTCGTAACAAAAGAATGAACCTTGAAAAATGTTTCCTCTGTGGTTCAAATTTCAATATCGTTGATTCCAATGATCATCCAATAGTGGTGTAATGGTTTCATAGATAACTCGGTATTACGGTTCCAAAATATTCTCAATAATGCCGTGACCGTATCAAACAAAAACTTGGTATGTAGTTTTTTTCTGGATCTTTTACTTTGGCGGGTCTGAAAATAAACGACATCACCAGAGTCCTCTGCGCAACGCGGATCCGCAATGAAGGAAGTGAAGTGTGTTCCATTTTGTAGTAAATAGAGGAATTGTTTGACATACACCACATTAATATCTTACCGTGGCCTTTATACCGTGATAATATCATACTGTGAGATTTTGATATCGTTACATCCCTATCATCCAATCATCATGCAGAAGCCCAGCAGATGCAGGCCCACTGTCCATAAACTCCCGGATGCTGAGCTTTCGATGGGCAGGCCAAAACGCTTTGGCGCAGAACTCCGATTAGAACTTTACGTTTTTCTGGTGTGGATGCAGTGTAGACAACAACTCAGAACTGCTGAAGTGCTGGCTGTCCAGAGTCGGGACCCGGGGTGGACCGCTCGCCTGTGCATCGGCTGGGAACATCTCTGCGCTGCTGACCCGTCTCCGCTCGCGATGGTGTCCTGCTGGCCCCACTATGGACTGGACTCTTACTATTATGTTGGATCCACTATGGACTGGACTCTCACAATATTATGTCAGACCCACTCGACATCCATTGCTTTCGGTCTCCCCTAGAGGGGGGGGGGTTACCCACATATGCGGTCCTCTCCAAGGTTACTCATAGTCATTCACATCGACGTCCCACTGGGGTGAGTTTTTCCTTGCCCTTATGTGGGCTTTGTACCGAGGATGTCGTTGTGGCTTGTGCAGCGCCCTTTGAGACACTTGTGATTTAGGGCTATATAAATAAACATTGATTGATTGACATTGAACTAACTGCATTGATCTTGGCCCTGCCTAACCTTCTACAAAAAACAATTATAAACAGGAACAAATCACTGTGGTTTAAAAAGTAGTCGTTCATTGGGGCGTAGAACTCCACTGAGATCCCGGGATGGGCGCCTCTAAATTTTGATTCACCTCTGAGAGAGACCTTGGAAAGTCTGTTTATAAAGATCAGTTCATTTGAACATCAGTTCAAAATGACCAATTCACTGCAATAAATAGACATATAGAAGTTCCTGTGTTACAGGTACAATGGTTGTTACTACAACTAAACCCCATATTATGACTCAGTCTCATTAATTGTGATGAACCATTTTTCTTCATTACTTTCCACTTGACACAGAGCCTCCTCTTTCCTGTGCCCTTTCTACGGCTCCTTTTTCCAAGATATGTACTTTGCATACAAAATGAGGACAGTGTTTAGCTCATTTCTAATGCATCACAAAGCCACGTGTGTGTGTATACTGTACGTACGTGTATTTTTGTTGGTGCTGAAGATGAGTGCATTTTCAAGTGACCATCAAGAGGTCGCAATGATAGGCCAGTCCATTTTGGAGGAATGAATAGTAATTCATCTTGTTCAGCCACTTGGGACATACTGTACTCGAACGAGGCTAATCGTACCCGAGAATGAGCATATATGCATATACGGGTTCCTCCTTTTGGAACTTTTGGAAGAAGTCGGCCAGGGCCCGGCGTGATTCCATACACACATGCATGCAGGCTTGCAGTGTAATAGAATAAATGAAATGTGACCGCTCCATGCTGTCTTTAATAACTGACACAATTCAAAAAGTCAAATACTACAAAGTCTCAAAATAATCTACCCGTCAACCCTGCAACACGCTTGCGCACACATGACTAAATTTGTGTGTGTATTACAGACGTGTTATGTAATTATTGGTGTGAGTTTGCACTTTGCACAAAATATGTAGCCAGAATAAGTCCAACTAAGACACCATCATCCCGCAGCACTTGGTGAGCAAACTGACCCCCCTTGGATTCAGTACCCCCCTATGCAACTGGCTGCTTGACTTCTTCACAGACAGACCCCAATCTGTGAGAGTGGGCAACAACACCTCCAATGCCATCTCCCTGAGCACCTGCTCCCCCCAGGGCTGCGTCCTGAGTCCGCTGCTGTTCACGTTGATGACCCATGACTGCTGCGCCAGGTCCACTACTAACCACATTGTGAAGTATGCGGATGACACGACAGTAGTGGGCCTCATCCGTGACAACAACGACATGGACTACAGGGAAGAGGTGAAACATCAGGTTGACTGGTGCAGAACCAACAACCTGGTCCTGAATGTCGACAAGACCAAGGAGATCATCGTTGACTTCAGGAAGCACCAGTCCAGCCACACCCCACTCTTCATCAACGGCACAGTGGTGGAGATGATAAGCAGCACCACGTTCCTGGGGGTGCAGATAACTGACAATATAACCTGGTCCCTACACACCGGAGCTCTTGTAAAAAGAGCGCATGCACTTTTTGCATCGGATGAAAAGAGCACAGCTCCCTCCCCCCTTTCTACAGAGCCTACTGACCAACAGTATCTCTGTCTGGACTGGAGCCTGCAATGCCTCAGACTGGAAGTCTCTCCAGAGAGTGGTGAGGACGGCGGAAAAGATCATCAGGACTCCTCTTCCTCCTATCCAGGAGATCGCAAAAAGCCCCTGCCTGACCAGGGCTCAGAAGATCTGCAAAGACTCCCCCCACCCCCACCAAGGACTGTTTTCACTGCTGGACTCTAGAAAGAGGTTCCGCAGCCCAGGGGCGGATTAAGAAATTTTGGCCCCCTGGGCCTGACATGGTCTTGGCCCCTCAACTCCGCGCGTGCACGCGCACACACACGCACGCACTATGCAAGAAATACTGTATACTGTGAACAGACATGCACACTGTACTGTACAGAAGAGTGCACATACTGCACACACACTATTAGGTATACCACACAGACAAGCACAGGTTTCACACAGACACAGGTAGGGGGAGGGGATAAATGGCCTAAAAATAAAAATTTTGGAAAATGATTACGCCCACTTCAGTGATGGTGCATTGGGTCATTTGAGAGATATTATGTATTGGACGTTGGTACCTATTATGAAATAAACCCCCCACCCCACCCAAAAAACTAAATTGGACATGATTTTTGCCCCTTTTTATCATTAAAAATAAAATAATATCTTAGGAAAACACTTTGGCATAACGGCAGCTGTGCAGCAAATTGAGGCTCAAAGTCTGTATCTATTTTGTGGGAAAGCTTGAGGAGGAGAAGGAGAAAGGTAAAATGATAACACATGCATCGGAGAGCACCACAAAGAAAGGTGTAGGCCAGTTCATGGTACAAGGGCTGCATGCAGGTCAAGATAGCCCATTTCCTCTGCCTGTCTTACCCATTCACCGAGAGACCACTGAGGACATAGAAATGCAAGTGGATATGGGGTTCGAAATACTGGCGTCGGTCAGAGGAGTCAATGTGGAGGATGTTTATAAACTTGTAGATGCACATATGACTGACAGCACAGAGCACAACAAAGGCTTTTCAAAGCTGTTGGCAGAGATGAACAACTTGGAAAAACCAGCAGGGCAGATCTTTTGTGGCACCCACACTACACTGGGCTTCAGCAGTGCCATGAATAAAGTGATGCGGTTGGCGGAGGCCGATATGAAGATGGAGCAAGTGCTACAGAGTTTCATGGTGGATCTGGATGTAGACAGCAAGAATGCTATAGTGGCTGGACAGGCACTGGACATGTCCTGAACTCAGTGTCAGACGTGGCTGCCGAATACTTGGATGAAGTGAAGCAGCTGACAGATCTCATGCTGCCCCATCTGAAGACTGTCCTGGCCAGGCAGAGGATGGACTATGGGATGGATGAGGAGACCTTCCCAATGGACCCTGTCAGTGAACAGGCTAGTAACATTGATGGCACCCCTGTGCACAACATTGGGATGGAGAGACAATGTGGCAAGGTGGACTACAGACTGAAGAAGTTGGGCACACTGAACGCAGTCAATAGGTCAATAATTTTACAGAAGAGCCAGGAGCTTCAGAGGTTTCAAGGCAGCAGCACAAGCAAAAAGAGAGGTTGAACTCAACTGGAGTAAACTCATGAAGGCAAAATTCGAGAGTTGGGCTGACGAGAAACAAGAGATGGCTCAAAGACAGGAGAAGAAGAGACTAGACATGCTGGACACACTGAAATCTTTTGGTGGCCCCTTCACGATAGTGGGGAAGTTGAAAAGTTCCTTGTCGATGAAAGTCTGAACAAGAATGCAAAGCTGCAGAGAATGAAGCTTGAGGTTCAGTTTGCCAGAGAAAGCACCAAGCTTCTGCCTAAAGTCAATCCTATCTTCAGAATCCAGGTGACAGACAGTTCCCAGAAATGGCGAAAGTGCAATTCTCCCAGTCATAATGGATACTTAGAATTTTATGGTGGTGGTAAGTATTCATGAAAACAGGTAGCCTAACATTAGTGAATGGGTGAATTCTGGAAATAACAACCTAAAAATCTTACACAGTGCACCTTTAAGCAAGGGGTTTCTTTCGTGCTTTCAATTTCGCAAAATCATCCACCACATCATTGAAGTCCAACTCTCTTGTCAGCTCACTCTCAATTGCCATTAGAGATAACGTATTTAATCTTTTCTGAGTCATTCTTGTGCGCAGCTCATTTTTGACTCTTGACAAAAGAGAGAATGAGCGTTCTCCCTCACAGTTACTGACCGGTAGAGTGAGAAAAATCTGTAGCGCAATGTATGTATTAGGAAACGTAGGCTGTAGTCCAAAATGTATTATTGTTTTGAGCAGTCCTGAAGGGGTCCTCTCCTCATCAGTGTTGTTGAGCTGTATAAAAGATTTGAACTGTATAAGCTCCTGTCCAAGACTTTCATTGAGGTCAGATGAGTATGATTCAGTGAGAATCTTGGCCTTGTGAAGGACTGAAGCATTGGACTCTGTATCCAAAGAGAAAAGGACACTGAACAAATTGTTCAGATGTTTGTAGGCCTCCAGACGGTGATTAAGGCTTGAACTCAGTTGATCAATAGAGGCAATAAATGTCTCTATTTGAAACAGTTGCCTTCCCTCAAGCACAACATCTGGGGATGCTGATTCATCAGCAAACTTTTTACGTTTCTTCGTCCGTTCAGCCCTGTAAGATGGGGTGCCACCCAACATGTTTAAGGCTTTCTGCTCAAAATGATCAAATAGATCTCTTTGGGAGAGAACAAAGGTGCGCAGAGATTCCAGCAATCTAACTGCTGTACCAAGGTCCATGTCTGCTTTTTGAAGTTGCAGACTTGTGGCCTGAAATCTGGACAGAACAGTGTCCCAAAAGCCTGCCATGAAGGCCATCTCAAGTGAATCCAGCTTCCGCACTAGACTGTCAGCTTCAGTTTGTGTGTCTCGTTTCTCTGTGTCATCAGTGGAAATACCCTGTAGTGCTGCTCTTATTTTACTGTAGTTCTGCCACAGTGCTTTGGTAGATTCTGCACGGCAACTCCAACGCGTGTTGGATAAAGCTTTAAGTGTGAGATCTATGTTGGAATTGCCAAATACCCTGTCCCATCGGTGTGTGGATGCAGTTGTGAAGTTGTAAATAGACTGAATCAAGTCAAAATACTTAGAGACTTCATTTCCACATCTGTCAATGCTGTTGACTCCCACCAAATTCAAAGAGTGAGCTGCACATGGAATATAGTGTATTAATGGGTTGCTTTTCTTTAAGTGAGCCTGCAACCCATTATACCTCCCTGACATGTTGCTGGCATTATCATAAGCCTGCCCCCTGCAATTTGACAGCTCTAACCCTAGATTTTCCAACACAGACATGACACAGTTAGCCAAACTTTCACCTGTATGGCTAGTAATGGGCTCAAAACCCACAAAGCGTTCAACAACACTGCCCTCTTTGCTAACAAAACGGAATATGAATGTCAATTGGTCCACATGAGATAAATCTGGGGTTGAATCCACAATGATAGAGTAGTATTTGCTTGCTTGCAGTTCATCTGCTATAGCCTGTTTGGTTTTTGCACCCATCAAGTCAATGAATTCCTCACAAATGGTGGAGGACAGATATGAGGTATTACCTCGACCCATCTGCCCAAACTTTCTGATGTGATCCTTTAGAAAGGGATCAAATTCAGCCAGGACCTCCAGAATACCAAGGTAGTTCCCATTAAGAGGAGACCCTAACGATTCATTTTTACCCCTAAATGCAAGGCCCCTTTCTGCAAGGAATTTAATGACTGCAACAACTCTTTGTAACACCTGCCTCCAATAGCTGCTCTCTGCCTGAAACTGTTTGAACAGGTCTGCATCAACTGTGGCACCTGTGGCGCGGTTCAAGACTGCTTGCATGCAGGTTATGTGCTCAGCACTTCGCTCATGTTCACCAAATCTTTCTGAGTGTTTCCAATCACAATAGCCTGTCACAAAAGAATGCGTTTTGGGGGAAAACAGTTTGCATGCAAAGCAGTAAACATTACCAGTAGAGGGAGAGTACATCATCCACTCTCTTTGTACTTGTTGTCCATTGGGCAGGTGTGAAGTAAAATGTTCATTGTTTAGGCATCGGGTTTTGCCTCCTAGCCCACTGTTCCTCACTGAAGCTGGATAAGGGCTGTGACGGTTGTGAAATGATTTTGCACCTCTTTGAATAAGAACTTCCTTCATTGACTCAGTGAGGGTATCAGCCCATTTAGCGGGATCACTAGGTAGAGTTGTCACTGTAGATGGTGTTGAAGAAAGATTCAACTCATTTTCTATGCTGTCCAGAGGTGCAGTGACCTCACATTCATCCGAGCAACTGGCTACTGCTGAGTTGGTTGAATCATTAGCATCCGAAGCATTTGGTTCAGTGCGTACACTTGTAGTGGTCTCAGGATCTTGGGAGCTACATGCTAGCTCAGGTGCATTGCTAACCTTAGCTGAATTTGCAGTAGCATTTATAGAATTGCTTTCAGCAGATGTCTTTGTACTGAAGGAGCTGGAGATATTTGGAACACTCTCAAGTAAAACTGATTCCTTTTTTTTCTTTTCTTGCTGAATTTTTTTTCTAGCTCCTCCACTTAGACGTTTATGATCCATATTTCCCTTCTTTCTGTGCACATTGGCTCTTTGCCGATCACAACAGCTTAACCAACTATGTGTGTGTGTGTGTGTGTGTGTGTGTGTGTGTGTGTGTGTGTGTGTGTGTGTGTGTGTGTGTGTGTGTGTGTGTGTGTGTGTGTGTGTGTGTGTGTGTGTGAGTGATGCAATTTTCAAAACTAGCAATCTAGCATTAACAGTCAAAAGCAGAAATCAGCTGATTTCTATAAGAACTGATAACAGATTTCCAATCAATGCTAAACTCAGACAGCGAAAGTCACTAGATGACGTTTTGAGTCGCCAGTCATGTATGGCCAAAAGTCTCTAAATCGAATGCCAATGTTGCTTAATCGCCAACACACTGGGACTCACTGAAGGACTGACAGTGAATAAAAAAAGATGATTAAGATAATTGTGTACTTTTCTCTTCTGATATTTTCACTAAGGACCCCAAGCTATCTGCATGCAGCAACAATGTCTGACAGACAGGAGAGCGGAGTGGTCAGTGATGAATGGCAAGGGAACAGACTGATTTGTACTGAGGCGAAAGAGAGAGCCAATTACAGTGAAATAAATTCCAAAAGAGCCAAGTGACTAGCTGAAGGCAGGGACAAATGCCTTGGAGTGACCAACAAGAGTGCAAAGTACCAAATGGCAAAATGTGGGAAGACCAACAGGCAGATCTGCTTTTACCACTTATCTTCACAACCAAAAAGTCGCTAAATGATGTTTTCAGTCGCTAGCCAGGTATGGCCAAAAGACGCGAAATCTAGCGGTAAAGTCGCTCAATCACACTGACAGTGAAACAAATAATTTTTAAAAAGATAGTAATCGTACAATGTCTTGTACTTTTGTCTTCTTTCTTAATATTTCTCAAAGGACACCAAAATGTCGCTATCTGCAGGCAGCTTGCTAGCTATGATGGCAGCAACAATGTACCTTAGAGTGACTGACCAACAAGAGCTCAAAGTACCTAATGGCAAAATGTGGAGAGACAGACACAATAAATTGCATTAAGATGAAGAGAACTGTTGCTATTATTAATTTTAACAACAACCAGAAAGTCGCTAAATGTCACCAGCCAGGTATGGCCAAAAGTCGCTTAATTGGCCACACACAGTAACAGAGAAACAAACAAACAAACAAAAAAAGATCATAAAGATAATAGTTGTACAACTTTGTGTACTTTTGTCTACTTTCTAAATATTTTCACAAAGGACACCAAAATGTTGCTATCTGCAGGCAGCTTGCTGGCTATGATGGCAGCAACGATGTCTGCCAGACAGGAAAGAGTGGTCAGTGACGATCGAATCGAGAAAATGACAAAATGGGTCAAAGACCAAAAAGTTATTAACTGACAGCAGTGACAAATGTCAGACTGTAAACTTTTTTGAAAGAAAAGGACAAAATGGGAAGATGCTGATAATAACAGCAAAATGGAAAATATAAGAATTTCCAAGTAATGCTCAACTCAAGTGTGTGTGTGTCGTGTGTGTGTGCGCGTTAAACTTGTTGTGGAATGATTTCAAATTATCTCTGAGTCTGAACTGAGGGAAAGGAAACCAAATTTTGAGCAGTCACTCACGAGTTCAAAGTACCAAATGAGGAGATTCTAAAAGAACAGACCGGTTTATGAAAGACTCGATGGGGGAGGGGCACAGCTAAGAATACATGAGTGAGATTCTGTGATCCAAATTCGAGATAGAGCTTTTTGATAATGATAATTTGTCAGAGTAAGGTTGTGTAATCAAAATTTGAGAATGAGCTTTGCCAATCAATCAAGAATATTTGCATTAAGTTCTGTGATCAAAATTCAGAAACAACCTTTAATAATTGATAAAGAATATGTGAGTGAGGTTGTGTGATCCAATTTGAGAATTAGCTTTGATAATAATGATTGAGAGCCTCTGGCCCTCTGTGGATCGTGGCCGCGGGGCCCAGTTGGCCTGGCCCCTTGGGGCCTCTGACCCTCTATGGATCGGGGCCAAGTTGGCATGACCCCTCGGGGCCTCTGGCCCTCTATGGATCGTGGCCGCGGGGCCAAGTTGGCCTGACCCCTTGGGGCCTCAGGCCCTCTGTGGGTCGCGGCCGCGGGGCCAAGTTGACCTGGCCCGTTGGGGCCTCTTACCCTCTATGGATCGTGGCCGCGGGGCCAAGTTGGCCTGACCCCTTGGGGCCTCAGGCCCTCTGTGGGTCGCGGCCGCGGGGCCAAGTTGACCTGGCCCGTTGGGGCCTCTTACCCTCTATGGATCGTGGCCGCGGGGCCAAGTTGACCTGGCCCCTTGGGGCCTCTGGCCTTCTGTGGGTCGCAGCCGCGGGGCCAAGTTGGCCTGGCCCTTTGGGGTCTATGACCCTCTGTGGGTCGTGGCCGCGGGGCCAAGTTGACCTGGCCCCTTAGGGCCTCTGACCGTCTATGGATCATGGCCGCGGGGCCATGTTGGCCTGGCCCCTTGGGGCCTCTGGCCCTCTGTGGGTCGCGGCCGCGGGGCCAAGTTGACCTGGCCCCTTGGGGCCTCTGACCCTCTATGGATCATGGCCGCGGGGCCAAGTTGGCCTGGCCCCTTGGGGCCTAAGATTATTATTTTTGCAAAAGTAGTTTTGCATGCGTCGCGGCCGCGGGGCCAGGTTGGCCTGGCCCCTTGGGGCCTCTGGCCCCCTGGGCCTGGGCCCGGTAGGCCCGTTCATTAATCCACCTATGCCGCAGCCTCCGAAGCAGAACCTCCAGGTTCTGTCACAGCTTCTTCCCTCAGGCCGTAAGACTCTTGAACGCATCATAAAAATACCCTCAACTCCCCCCAAAATGGATTAACTCGCTGGAATAAAAAAGACAATATAACATACATCCATAAACGTGGACGCATGTGAAAAAGTGCAATATATTTATCTGTACAGTAACCTATTTATTTATTTATATATGCACCTTATTAACATGAGCTAATGAAATGAAATTGTGTTCTTATCTGTACTGTAAAGTTCAAATTTGAATGACAATAAAAAGGAACTACAGTAGCCGTAATGCTCCGACAATCCATCAAGCGGTGCGGCATCTTAACTTACCAAAGTTGTACTAAAACATTTTGACAGATTTTGAGCGCCGTGTCTAATGTTCTATATTCTCAAACGAACATTTAAAGTTTTGTTGTTGTTTACTGGCGTCATCTCTTATGTGTGACTGCCATCTACTGGTCACACTTAGCATTACTGTCACGTCATGGCCGCATTTTACTGCGTGGATCGTTCTCCATAGATGCAGACAGAAACTACGGAGGCAAGGTTCAGGTATGGAAATTATTTATTCTTCATAAATCGTGCAGGATACTAAACAAACGAAACAAAAGTGCTGATAGCACGGGAAGCAAAGCTAAGGAAAAGGCTAGCGCGAAAGCTTAGCATATAAACAGGTAAACAAATGGCGAAGCTTAGCTCAGGAATCAAAATGGGTAACAGGCGTAACTTGTTGCATTGCAAACAAGACAGCCAGACTGAGTGTGGCGAAAAACAGGAATAAGTAGCTCTCCGATTAGTGCCCAGGAGCAGGTGAGCGTCCCAAACACTAATCAGAGGCAGGTGAGATTAATTTGCACCCATGGCAACTAAAACACAACCCAAGGAGTGCTCAAAACAGAAACTGAGGGAGTCCATGCCATGTCTGTGATCATGTTTTGTTTAGTTATGTCCAGTTTGGTTTTTGGACTCTTTTTGGTTCCTGTTTTCACTCCATTGTTTTGTTTCCATGACAACCATTAGTTTGACCTGTTGCACATTTGGACTCACGCACCTGTCACTAATCATGTCTGTATTATTTAAGCTTGTAGTTGCCAGGCAGTCGGCCTGGCGACATTACTTCTGTTCACTCTGCTCATGCCATTGTCATGCCGCCATAGTTCATGCTGCTCATTTCTTGCCACTTGAGTTTTGTGTATTTGTGTCACAGTAAGTGTTTTTGATTCTTGTCCATAGTTTTGCCTTTGTGCTAGTTTTTGTTTCATAGTCAAGTTTGCATTTCCGCCTTGTGCGCGCTTTGTGTTTGTTCCTTTGTTAGTGTTAAATAAATCATGTCCTTGCCGTCACGCCACGTCCGGTCCAGTTTCTCTTACATCTCGGGAAAACAAACCCCCCACAGTCCACGTCATGACAGTCCAAAATGAAACAAAACATGATCTGGGCAAAGGAGCATGACAATTACACGATGTACCAAATAAAATAGCTGTGAGGTCGGTAGGCACAACCAGAATTATTCCGCACATTAGGCGCACCGTCGATTTTTGAGAAAATAATAGGATTTTAAGTGCGCCTTATAGTCCGGTAGTATTTGCCATTGAGTTGAATGTGCCATTCTTTTCATTTATTGAGCCCTACAAAGTGTTTATACTCTTAGTGTAAAGCAGAATACAGTACTAACAACTCTCGAGCAAAAACGCTCGTTAGTTTCGCTCGTTATCTCGCAGTTTACAACTGAGGAACGCAAGGCGCTGCCACACATTCGCCACCCGCTGTTTGACCACTGCGACATTGGACGCATTGTTGTCAAGCCTTTTTGTTATAACAATAAAGAGGCGGCAGAGAATGAGCAGCTCGGGGGAAGGAACCGATTATAGAAATGGATCACGCTCAAAAACTCCTGCAGTGCTTTAACTGTGGATGGGCGGGGGTAATCTGCCATCGCCTACCCATTAGAAATGTGTGGAATAGGGTATCGGTCATGCGTGGGGATTTTGTTAAGGCGGGGAAAATATCCACAAGGCTACCAGGAACCATCTGTCTTGGGCACAATATGCAAAGGCGAGACCCTTGAGGCTATTAAACCACCTCATGATGTCTATACCCTCAATAATAGCAAACTCTTATTTAGCCACGACAAATTTGACTGCGCCAAGACGGCGTGAGCGGGAAAAAACTGGCAGGCCGACTGTGGGAATAAAATGTTCAACACTCTGTTTAATGTCAGTGGTGGAAAAAACGCAAGTAATCAATAAATAGTCCTTTAGCACACAGGTAATCCGCGCCGATAATGGGGACAGTAATGTCCCACTGGAATTTGTGTCCGTGGAAGCGCACAGTCACTAACCTGGACCCGAGAGTGTGGATTGATTAGCCGTTAGCGGCACTCCGTAGTGGCCCACAGCCAGTGGTCGGCTTGACTGTGTCCGTGGCGGGAGGCAGGCTCACTTATGAACCGGAGTCCACTAGGAAACGTCTCCTTGACCATGAGTCAGAAATGAAGAGCAGCTTGTTTTCCTCGCCGGCGCCAAGAGTGAAGGAACATGGAAGAACACACCGCCGAGTTTTGTCAAGGTTCAATTCATTTTCAGAACAAAAATGCAAAACATAAACCAACAGAATAAGAACGTATAGACCAGGGGTCGGCAACCCGCGGCTCTAGAGCCATATGCGGCTCTTTAGCGCCGCCCTCGTGGCTCTCTGGAGCTTTTTCAAAAATGTATGAAAAATGGAAAAAGTTGAGGGGGAAAAAAATTATTTTTTGTGTTAATATGGTTTCTGTAGGAGGACAAACATGACACAAACCTCCCTAATTGTTATAAAGAACACTGTTTATATCAAACATGCTTCATTGATTCGAGTATTTGGCGAGCGCCGTTTTGTCCTACTAATTTTGGCGGTCCTTGAACTCACCTTAGTTTGTTTACATGTATAACTTTCTCCGACTTTCTAGGACGTGTTTTATGCCACTTCTTTTTCTGTCTCATTTTGTCTACTGTAGATCATTTGGTAAAATGACTGTTTTGTTGTTGTAATTTTCGAACACACCACCAGGGTGTGCACATCAGGGAATCAGTTATTACCACTCTCTCATGCAGTGCGTATGTAAAATTGCTGTCCTCCTGAAGTCTTTATTAAAGCCAAATTATTCATGCAGCTCGACATGGTTCTTCCTACTGGTAACCACAAACAACAACATGGTGTCAGAGTAGTGGACAAACTTCTCGCCTGTGAGTACTTTTTGTACTAAAATTTGCCACCGGAGATTTTTTTCCTGCCGTGCGGTGGACACGCCGATCCATAATGGCGGACGGGTTTCGTCGTCCAGACCCAGTCGTCTTCAACGACAATGTCGCGGAGAACTGGCGCATTTTTGAGCAAGAATATGACATTTTCATTGCTGGTGCTCACTCGGACAAGCCCGCGAAGACCCGTGCATACATCCTATTAAACCTCGCTGGTCCAGAAGCGATCGAGAGGGAGCGCTCGTTTGCGTACGTGCCAGAGGTGCGTGCCGCCGGCGCGGGCGGTGCTATTCTCGCTCCTGCGGAGTCGCGGGAAGATCCCGAGTGCCTGAAGAGGAAGTTCAGAGAAATGTGCAATCCGCGAACGAACAAAACATTGGAAAGGCACAAGTTCCATTCGAGAATTCAAAAGCATGGGGAGAGCATGGAATCATTCATCAGTGATTTGAAGATTAAAGCCAAAACATGTCAATTTGGAGATCTAACTGATGAACTCATATGTGACAAAATTGTGTGTGGCATCACAAACGACTCTCTGAGAAAGACATTACTGAGGGACAGTGAATTGACTCTTGCCAAGGCAATCTCAATCTGCCGTATTCACGAAATGACAGAGGAAAATATCAAAACATTGGCTACACAAGCTACCAATATTGATGAGATTAAACCCACACAATACAAGCAATTTAAAGGCAAATTCCAGAAAATTGCCCAGACTATCACAAAGTGTAACAATTGTGGAGGGAGTCACACAGCAAAAAAGGAAATGTGTCCAGCGTTTGGACAACAATGTCACAACTGCATGAAACAAAATCACTACAAAAAATGCTGCAAGTCAAAGCCACAGAGCCAGTCCAAGTTTACCACAAACAAGCGCTATGGACAGTCTGTGCATGATGTGACAATGGATCAACACAGCCAAAGTGAAAATGACACATTCTATGTGGATGGCTTGGAAATTGAAAATTGCGTTGACACTGTACATCCACAACCAAGAGACCAAGATGAAGGATTTGTCACAGTGTGCATAAATGACGTGCCAACTGAAATGAAAGTGGATACAGGTGCTAAATGCAATGTAATGTCATTAAATACTTTCAATAGAGTAAACAGCGGCGTGAAACTCGCCAAACAAAACAAAAGCACAAATTTGGTTGCTTACGGAGGAGCCAAAATCGAGACACAAGGTGAAGCTACACTGACATGCTTTTTAAAGGCACAGCGCCACTTACTGACATTTTTCATAGTGGATAAAAATGTGACATCGCTGTTGGGCTTCCGTGCATGCCTGCGTATGGGGCTAGTCGAGTTGAGTCCCAATGTGCACCATGTCACCACAGAGAACACTGGAGAGTTCAGCGCACGGATCCTCACACAATACCAAGATATCTTCAGTGAAGAGCTCGGAGAACTACCAGTTGTTTACGCAATGACAGTGGACCCCAATGTGCCGCCTGTTGTAAGGCCGGCCCACCGCATCCCCGTAGCGATGCAAGATTGTGTGAAAGCTGAACTTGAACGCATGGAACGCATAGGCGTTATTACTTCAGTCACCGAACCAACAGATTGGGTGTCATCCATGGTCGCTGCGCACAAGAAAGGCAAATCAGAAATCAGATTATGCATCAACCCCAAAGATTTAAATGAAGCACTAAAACGGCCCCACCACCCCATGAGAAGTGTGGAGGAGGTAGCAGCACAAATGTCAGGTGCAACAGTGTTTTCGGTGCTAGACGCAAAAAATTCATTCTGGCAGATCCGCCTGGACAAAAAGTCCTCAATGAAGACAACAATCAGTACTCCTTTTGGACGTTACAGATTCCTTCGCATGCCTTTTGGTATTAACTCTGCAAGCGAGGTATTCCAGCGCACAATGGATCAACTCTTTGCTGGATATCCATGCTCAGTCATTGTCGATGACATCATCATCGGAGGTCGTGATGTGGCGGAGCACGACGCCAACCTAAAAAAAGTGCTTGAACGTGTGAAGGAAATAAACCTCAAACTCAACCCGCAGAAATGCAAGTTTCGACTTGACCAAGTATGCTACGTTGGTCATATCTTCACAAGTAAAGGATTGAAAGCTGACCCCTCCAAAACTGCTGCTATCACGGAGATGCCAGTCCCCACAGATGTCACTTCACTTCAACGTTTCCTGGGAATGGTCAACTATCTTGGCAAGTACATTCCAAACCTCAGTGACATCGCAACGCCACTGAGGAAGCTGACTCACAAAGAGACGGCATGGTGCTGGTTCCAGCAACATCAAGATGCTTTCGACCGCCTGAAAGCATGTCTCTCCTTTCCACCAGTATTGGCCTACTACGATGTCAAAGAGCCAGTCACGCTGACCTGTGACGCGTCATGTTTTGGACTAGGAGCTGCTTGCATGCAAAATGGAAGGCCAGTAGCCTTTGCATCCCGCACCCTTACAGAAACAGAAACTCGATACGCTCAAATTGAGAAGGAGCTTCTAGCTGTTGTGTTTGCGTGCACCAAGTTCAGAGGGTATGTGTATGGCAAGCCCACCATAGTAGAAACTGACCACCAACCGTTGGTGACTATCTTGAAGAAACCAATTCACAATGCCCCTGCCCGTCTTCAGCGGATGCTGCTACGCCTGCAAAGCTATGACATAAGCTTAGTCTACAAAAAAGGAAAGCACATGTACATAGCTGACACTCTTTCAAGAGCCCCTAATGCGACAGACAGTGAGAGCCCATCTGATAGTGGTTCTTTCGACGTCATGTCGGTGAGCTACATTTCTACGGCCCGCCTGGAAGAGCTCAAGAAACACACGGAGGAGGATGAAGTACTGCAGACTCTCAATACAGTTATCCAGCGTGGATGGCCTGCCAGACAGACTCAGCTGCAGCCTGCAATTGAAGTTTTCTTCCCCTACAGAGACGAACTCACTGTGGAAGATGGAATCGTCATAAAAGGGCAGAAAGCAGTTATTCCCCGGTCACTACAAAAAGAGTACATTAAGATTTTACATAAAGGTCACCCAGGCATTGAAGCAACCAAACGCAGAGCAAGAGGTATCATCTTTTGGCCATCAATGTCACGAGACATCACTGAAGAACTACTTTCTTGCACAGTGTGCAACAGCACAAAACCACATCAACAGAAAGAACCGCTCCATCTCCATCCAGTTCCAGACCTTCCCTGGTCCACAGTTGCTACAGACATTTTTGAATGGCGTGGACAACACTACCAGGTGCTAGTGGATTCCTATTCTGGATGGTTTGAAATTGACCTTCTACAAAACATCACAGCGACAGCTGTTATTTCCAAATTGAAAAGACATTTTTCAGTGCATGGTACACCACACACACTGCTATCTGACAATGCAAGACAGTACAAGTGTGAACAATTCAGGAAGTTTGCTGAGGAGTGGGACTTCATCCACACCACTAGCAGCCCAGAGTTTCCCCAGTCGAATGGACTTGCGGAAAGAGCTGTCAGGAGTGCCAAGCAACTGATGGAGAAATCCCACCGGGACAAAACTGATGTCTTCCTAAACCTCCTTAAGCTCAGAAACATTCCCCGAGATGCGGACATTGGTTCCCCTGCCGAACGGTTAATGTCAAGACAAACGCGCGCAGCTATCCCAGTGTGTACCAGACTACTACAGCCAACAGCAAAAGACTCAAGACAAGTACACACTCGACTAGTCGACAAGAGAACTACGGTGAAACGTCACTACGACAAGTCAAGTCGCCCACTGAGTCCCTTGGCAGAAGGGCAAGTGATCCGTATGCAAACTCCTGCTGGACATGACCGACTTGGAATAGTGAAAAAGTTGTGCGAAGAGCCACGTTCCTACATCATCCAATCCGATGGGAGAAGATACAGAAGGAATCGTCGCCACATCCTCCCGGTTCAAGAACGACCACCAACACCTCTCCAGAACGACGAAGCAGACTCTCAGGATGGTAGACATACCGTGGTGGACTTAGTCCCTCCCACACCACTGAGAGAAGAGACAGTGATTAGGCAAACGGAAAGTGCATCACCAATTCGACCCAGATTCATGACGCAGACTGACACAGCTTATACAACACGTGCAGGTCGAGTGTGTAGACCCAATCCAAAGTATGTGCAGTAAGAAAAACAAAAAACAAATGTACATGTGATTTATTTTGAGAGATAGTATTTTTTCTACCTGTTCTGTGATGTGTTTAGATATTTCATACAGATAGTGAATTGTTTGTACTTACCCTACACAGTTAAGAGATTTAATCTCTGTTACATATAGATATTCATTTCACTTATCTGCTTTTGTTTTTTATGAAAGACTCTTAACTAAAAGGGAAGGATGTAGATCATTTGGTAAAATGACTGTTTTGTTGTTGTAATTTTCGAACACACCACCAGGGTGTGCACATCAGGGAATCAGTTATTACCACTCTCTCATGCAGTGCGTATGTAAAATTGCTGTCCTCCTGAAGTCTTTATTAAAGCCAAGTTATTCATGCAGCTCGACATGGTTCTTCCTACTGGTAACCACAAACAACAACATCTACCAAACTTAACGTTGTGCATGAACCCACAAAGGTGAGTTTTGTTGATGTTATTGACTTGTGTGGAGTGTTAATCAGGCATATTTGGTCACTGCATGACTGCAAGCTAATCGATGCTAACATGCTATTTAGGCTAGCTATATGTACATATTGCATCATAATGCCTCGTTTGTAGGTATATTTGAACACATTTAGTTTCCTTTAAGTCCTCTTGATTCAATTTATATCTCATGACACACTATCTGTATGTAATATTGCTTTTAATTTTTTTGCGGCTCCAGACAGATTTGTTTTTGTAGTTTTGGTCCAATATGGCTCTTTCAACATTTTGGGTTGCCGACCCCTGGTATAGACAAACATACAATCAGTGGTTGAGTAGTCCTGAGTTCAATCCCGGGCTCGGGATCTTTATGTGTGGAGTTTGCATGTTCTCCCCGTGACTGCGTGGGTTCCCTCCGGGCACTCCGGCTTCCTCCCACTTCCAAAGACATGCACCTGGGGATAGGTTGATTGGCAACACTAAATTGGCCCTAGTCTGTGAATGTGAGTGTGTATGTTGTCTGTCTATCTGTGTTGGCCCTGCGATGAGATGGCGACTTGTCCAGGGTGTACCCCGCCTTCCGCCCGATTGTAGCTGAGATAGGTTTCAGCGCCCCCCGCGACCCCGAAGGGAATAAGCGGTAGAAAATGGATGGATGGATGGACAATCAGTGGCAGGCCGTGCGTTTCTCACCTCGGCCTTCAGTGATGTCCTACTTGATCCGACTTCACCTCTCTAAATACCGTAATTTATGTCACCACATAGACACTACCGGAGATACCATACAGAAACCCACTTGCACGCTACTGGTCACTGAATTCCCTCAACAGTGGACAAAACGGTCTATTTTTCGGCACATTTAATATTCAATAAACCCACTGTCAAAATCAAAAAAATTGTATAAAACAAATGAAACATGAAAAAATTAAGAAATAACATATTTGAACTCTCAATTTGTAGAACCCATTTGACGCCGTATAAGCCGGTGGTACCGCTCGTAGTCGTTCGATTCGAGTGGAAGTGGCGGGCAAACCATTTCCCCGCCGGGATAGCTTCCGGTGTCGGCCGACCTCGTCTCACAAGATGTAGTTTCTCTTAAATATCCTTCTTGAAAATGGCCTTGCAAATATATATCTGCCACCTAATCAACATTTTGCTCTCCTTCTTTGTGAGTACCGGTGAGTTTTCTGTGGCTTTCTATGGCCCGTATGGCTCCGGTGCCACTTCCTGTTTACGCAACTTGTGATTGGATACTCACTTGGGACTCCAAAATGAGTATCCAATCACAGCATAAGGCCAGCTCGAAGGCCTTACTGACAACAACTCGTGATTGGATTGGCTATGGCAATTACCTATCAACTG
This sequence comes from Nerophis lumbriciformis, assembly GCF_033978685.3. Taxonomy (NCBI): domain Eukaryota; kingdom Metazoa; phylum Chordata; class Actinopteri; order Syngnathiformes; family Syngnathidae; genus Nerophis; species Nerophis lumbriciformis. Next base: position 19,094,371 of record NC_084568.2, read on the forward strand.
TATGTGCCCGTTCACTTACAGTGCTTAGACGCCTGCATTGTTGATTCTGAAGGCCACGGGCAGATTTGGTACAGCATGGCAACATAAGCAAGCTGAATTCTGATTGGATAAAAACTCTAACCTAAAAACAACAGCACTGGAAGGAGCATAATATGACATGAAGCTAATATGAATACTTTTAGATATTTAGGGAAAGTAAATAAAAAATACTTTTATCTTTAATTATGATTTCTGGTTATGTTAGGCCAGCAGAGAAGGCCTTGCTGGCCCTGACGGCAAACCACTGCATCCAATAGTCCAATTGCTTGTGACCCTAAAGCAGTGCTTCTCAAATATTTTCTGTTACGCCCCCCAAGAAAGCAGAAAATATTTTGCCCCCCGACTCTCCACCGTGACTGTAATTAGTATAATTTGTCTTTAAAATTGTTAGAACTATACCTCTGCATAACATTGCAAGCTTATTAACATTAAAGGAAACAACACACTGGCCTTTCCTCGTCTCCCACCGTGGTTACAGTGAAGCCAAGTGCTACATACGCTTTATCAAAAAGTATGTTCCCAGAGGTCACTATTTGAGAAGGACTGCCCTAAAGTGACAGACAGAAAGTGAATGAACACTACAGTACCGTATTTTTCGGACTATAAGTCGCAGTTTTTTTCGTAGTTTGGCCGGGGGTGCGACTTATACTCAGGAGCGACTTATGTGTGAAATTATTAACACATAACCGTAAAATATCAAATAATATTATTTAGCTCATTCACGTAAGAGACTAGATGTATAAGATTTCATGGGATTTAGCGATTAGGAGTGACAGATTGTTTGGTAAACGTATAGCATGTTCTATATGTTATAGTTATTTGAATGACTCTTACCATAATATGTTACGTTAACATACCAGGCACGTTCTCAGTTGGTTATTTATGCGTCATATAACGTACACTTATTCAGCCTGTTGTTCACTATTCTTTATTTATTTTAAATTGCCTTTCAAATGTCTATTCTTGGTGTTGGGTTTTATCAAATAAATGTCCCCAAAAAATGCGACTTATATATGTTTTTTTCCTTCTTTATTATGCATTTTCGGCATGTGCGACTTATACTCCGGTGCGACTTATACTCCGAAAAATGCGGTATTTAAAATTGCAGGCTTGTTTTCTTTGTTTTTAAGATTTAATTGGTCTTCTGCGAGAGCCGTTTGCTTTCTCTAATTCACAGGCAAACACTATCTGTGTGAATAGACGTCAAATGCTGAGTGCTGGTGTTTGCATGTATCTTTTTTTTTTTTACAGAACATGCTGACTCACAGAGGTCAAGGACGTCAGCAGCTGACAAACTGGATGATCGACTTTGTAATAAATGTCTGATTTGAGGGGAATTCAAAGTGTGACATTCAAGTGTCAGCCTGAGGGTGGAAAAGGTGTTGGTTTTACCAGTGACTACTAACATACAATATGGTACAAGGCGGCGTGTGAAGGTCAAGTGGGAGTGTTCTGATGTTGCTCTTCGAAAGTCCCGAAGAAACTCCTATCATGCTTTGCAACAAATGTTAGTACCGTGTTTTTCGGAGTATAAGTCGCACCGGAATATAAGTCGCACCTGCTGAAAATGCATAATAAAGAAGGAAAAAAAACATATATAAGTCGCGCCGGAGTATAAGTCGCATTTTTTGGGGACATTTATTTGATAAAACCCAACACCAAAAATAGACATTTGAAAGGCAATTTAAAATAAATAAAGAATAGTGAACAACAGGCTGAATAAGTGTACGTAATATGACGCATAAATAACCAACTGAGAACGTGCCTGGTATGTTAACGTAACATATTATGGTAAGAGTCATTCAAATAACTATAACATATAGAACATGCTATACGTTTACCAAACAATCTGTCACTCCTAATCGCTAAATCCCATGAAATCTTATACGTCTAGTCTCTTACGTGAATGAGCTAAATAATATTATTTGATATTTTACGGTAATGTGTTAATAATTTCACACATAAGTCGCTCCTGAGTATAAGTCGCACCCCCGGCCAAACTATGAAAAAAACTGCGACTTATAGTCCGAAAAATACGGTAATTCACTTTTTAATGGGGTCGGCAACCCAAAATTATTATTAAAGTTATTAGAGTACCAATGATTGTCACACACACACTAGGTGTGGCGAAATTATTCTCTGCATTCGACCCATCACCCTTGATCACCACCTGGGAGGTGAGGAGAGCAGTGAGCAGCAGCATTGGCCGCGCCCGGGAATCATTTTTGGTGATTTAACCCCCAGTTCCAACCCTTGATGCTGAGTGCCAAGCAGGGAGGTAATGGGTCCCATTTTTATAGTATTTGGTATGTTGAAAGAGCCATATTGGACCAAAAATACAAAAACAAAATCCTTCTGGAGCTGCAAAAAATTAAAAGCCTTATATATATATATATATATATATATATATATATATATATATATATATATATATATAAGGACGTGACGAGGTTGGTACTAGGTGGGGATTGATATATATATATATATATATATATATATATATATATATATATATATATATATATATATATATATATACATATATATATATATATATATATATATATATATATATATATATATATATATATATATATATATATAAGGGACGGCGTGGCGCAGTGGAAGAGTGGCCGTGCGCGACCCGAGGGTCCCTGGTTCAATCCCCACCTAGTACCAACCTCGTCACGTCCGTTGTGTCCTGAGCAAGACACTTCACCCTTGCTCCTGATGGGTGCTGGTTAGCGCCTTGCATGGCAGCTCCCTCCATCAGTGTGTGAATGGGTAAATGTGGAAGTAGTGTCAAAGCGCTTTGAGTACCTTGAAGGTAGAAAAGCGCTATACAAGTACAACCCATTTATCATTTATATAAGCCTTATAATGAAGGCAACACATGGTGTAAGTGTTTATATTAGCTATTAACTATCAAAATAACTATGTTTCGCAGGCTGACGCAAATCTTTGTTGATAGAAATGTTGACATGTAATATTTATTCTACCAATTTTTGTAACATTGGAAAACATTAGTAAAACGGAGGCTTCTCAGAGGGTTAAATAACTCCAGGAAATTACTGACTTGGAATGGCCAAAGGTATAGATGTGTGTGTCCAAGTTAAAGGAAACGACAGGCTGTCTCCTTCTAGTGGATTTATTACAATCTTTGGCAAGCTGTGTAACGTTTGCTGTGTCACACAAACAACATTCAGATATGCAGCCAATATTACATACAGATAACGTGTCATGAGACATGCAAATATAAATTAAATACACAGTGGACATAAGTAAAGGATATTAAATGAGCTCAAATATGCCTACAAGTGAGTCATAATGATACAACTAGCCTAAATAGCATGTTAGCATTGATTAGCTTGCAGTCATGCAGTGACCAAATATGCCTGATTTAGCAGTCCACACAAGTCAATAACATCAACAAAGATCACCTTTGTGCATTCACGCACAGCATAAAATGTTTGTTGGACAAAATGAGACAAAGAAGGAGTGGCATAAAACACATCTCACTGTGGCCGCGTCGGAGAAAGTTGTACATGTAAACAAACTACGTTGCGTTCAAGGACCGCCGAAATTAGTAGGACAAAACAAATCCTCTCATCAGTGATGCATGTTTAACATAAACAGTGGGATTTCTAACAATTAGGAAGGTTTGTGTCATGTTTGCTCTCTTACTGAAACAATATTAAAACAAAAATTATATTTTTTCTACCATCAGGGAGTCACTAGGGCGGCGCTAAAGAGCCGCGGGTTGCCGACAACTCTTAAACGTACACAAGGTTAAAAAATTACCCAACATAATGATTTTGTCATTACCGTAGTTTCATGTCTGGGCTACAGTGTAGAGTGGTATAAGCTGCACCCAACTAATTAAATTGTGTCCATATATTGACAAGATAGGTCTGTAAGCCGCAGGTGTATTCATTAAAACATAAATTTTTACACAGGCGCTTATGTTCATTCACAATTAAACAAGAGAGTGCCTGTAACATAATTAGGAGCGGTCATCCTCCTCCTCCTCCGCCTGTACATTGAAACTGCTGAAGTCGTTTTCTTCGCCACACGGCAATCCATTCTTTCTGTGCCTGTTAGTGGTGGTGGATTTCCGTTCGGTTCCTTTTTTCTTTATAGCTGGGTCCAAACATGCTTTTCATCGTTTCTTCTCCATGACAAGGGTGACGAGCTAAATGGCTCACTGACTCATTGCGTCGGTGGGTTTTATTTCATGTGAACAATTTCATTGGTCCGCTGTGACCAGTCCGGCAATTTCATTGATCTGATGTGACATGGCTAAATGTATCGGCGGCGTGTGACGCTTGTGTACGGCCAGGGCGCATCTTTGCGCTCTGCTGATTGCGCCTCCAAGAGCGCACCTGTGCGTGTGAGTCCTGCTGCAGCCGGCAGCTGCAGTCAATCTGCAATCTCCGCACCTGTCGGTGATGATCTGCCTGGGCTTCTTAAGCCAATGCAGACCTGCATTCCGGGCCAGAACGTAGCCATCAGTTCTTGTACCGTAAGCGATCCTTTAGCTCTATGCAACCTTGCTCTCTCTCTCTGTGTTTTCTCTCCCTTCGTGTTTGATTGGTCCCGTGTCTTCCTTGTCGTCCTCCCAGCAGTCTGCCTTCGTTCCCGTGTTGATGAGCTGTGCGTCTAGTCATTCTTCGTTCCTTTGCTTCCCGGACTGCCTCTTAGATCTCGACCTCCCGCTTGGACACAGACCTTTTTTGCCCCGCTATAGCCCCCCAACTTCCTGCCTGCTCACCGATCCCCGCGCTCTGCCTTGTCCCTCCTGATCTTCCGCCTCTCGTTCAACACTACGGTAACACTCAGCAGCTAATCGCCACACATAGTCTTACCCACACACCAACTCTTGGATATTTGTCACACTCCATTTCTCTAGTTGACTATATTATTACTGTTTGGTTATTATATATATATAGTGCATATATATAATAAATCATAGAGCTTAACTATGCCCCCTTGTGGTCTATGCCGTCTACTCCCCCTGTACATAACAATAAATGAGCTGCAGCATTGTATAAAGTGCAGGGTTCAAAGTTTGGGAAAAAGTATAGGCTTGTACTGAAAATGAGGTCAGTGAAGACAAATAAGATTTATTTGCAGAATTGGACGAAGCCAGTGTCCATATCACTGAGGCATGACAATGAATACCAACGACTAGAAAATGAAACACTGGAAACTCGAGTTGGGTGATACTACAAAAAATTACAAACTAAATTCACGGACTCTATTGGCTATACAGCACGGATATTTAACTAAAATACTTTGGGTGTCAAACTCCTTCTTTCACTATTAGTCTTATATTCTATATTTCTAAGAATGTGTGTCTTCTACAGTAGACATTTAATTTTGGTCTATTCATTTTGTCAGCGTTACAGGAGCGGTCTGCTGTTTTTAAGAGGAACTGCACTTTTTTGGAAATGTGTCTATGATTCACAATCCTTATGCGAGAAAAGCACACATATGTTTTCCTTTTCTTTATGCATTCTAACTGGTAAATAAACGCAAGCAAAAATCAGCTAACAATACAGCTAGTGTTGTCCCGATACCAATATTTTGGTACCGGTACCAAAATGTATTTCGATACTTTTCGGTACTTTTCGATACTTTTCTAAATAAAGGGGACCACAAAAAATTGCATTATTGGCTTTATTTTAACAAAAAATCTTACGGTACATTTAACGTATGTTTCTTATTGCAAGTTTGTCCTTAAATAAAATAGTGAACATACAAGACAACTTGTGTTTTAGTGGTAAGTAAGCAAACGAAGGCTCCTAATTTAGCGTTACTTTTTAGAGGCGGTATAGTACCGAATATGATTCATTAGTATTGCGGTACTATACTAATACCAGTATACCATACAACCCTAATTGAAGCTAATGGGATTTGCTCTATTCTGCATATAAAAATCTCTAAAAACATCCAAACACTTCCATTAAGTTTTTATATACATTCTTTAGGCATATATGTATCATAATAACATTTAATATTTACATATTTTGATCTTTTTAAGCATGCGGTGGCACATTCATTTCACAGACGTATCACGACGTTCACTATTTACCTCAACATAAACAACAACAACCCTGCTACTCATGGCAGACATCATGAGAGCCAACTGTACTTTGGGGCAAATGATGATCCAGAACCTTATATTTTTGAGCCTGAATATACGAAGGATGAGCTCTAAATGTTAGAAGCTGAGCGATAAGCACATCCAGCATGTAGCAGTATTGTGAAGTGCTAACAAGAAATATAAACTACGAACATAATACAACAATCAATTACTGCACAATATCTGCTCTCACTGGGATGCGACTGATTAGATTAGATCTCTAGGTCCCATTTTGATGTCACAATTGACCAACCTCTTGGTTTATGGCCACAACATTCTACTATACAAGTAAAAAATCATGATTTAAAATCTAGAATTAACTCTTACCAACCCTGATATTTAGTTTACTGCAGAATGTTTGTGATGGCAAGAAAACTTTGAGAGGAGAAAAAAGTTGTTTCCTTTAACTCACAAAACGTACCGAAAAAGGAAAAAGAAGCAAAACGGTGGCCCTAAAACAGTTGGTTATATGTACTGTTGCACCTCAAGTAAACAAAATAATAGGTATGGACAAAGTGACAGTGTATGTATTTGTACCTTGTTTTACTGGTGTACCTTGTTTTTACTGTTGTACCTCGTTTTTACTGTTGTACCTTGTTTTTTACTGTTGTATCTCGTTTTACTGTTGAACCTTGTTTTTAATGACTACTGCTGCAAACCAAATTGCCCCTCGGGGACAATGAATATTTTCTAAGTCTAAGTCTAAGTCAGTTTTCAGCTGTTAGCATAAATTACCTCAATCAAACATGGTGGAAATGTTTGTTTAATGATACGGCAGTAGTTAACAGTTGGGATGTGGTACTCTGTATAATACTGCAAGGGACAATCCACTTTAATTAAAAAAACTAAAATTGTGATATTATTCAAGATCAGATGATATGAAAAAATTAATCGTGATAAATTTTGTTTTGTCATATCGCCCATCTCTACCTCAAGCTTAGTAGATCAAGTCTGCACATGTTTTAGTACATGCAAACCTTTATTAAATCAGACCCTGAGTGTGTAATTAAAGAAGAGTCCCTACAAATAAAAATAGGGCTTAACCCAATACAACAGGTTTTGAAGTCCCAGAGAGGAAAACAGAAACGGGAGTTTCCTATGCTAATCAAGATTTTGTTTGAGTTAGCTTTGTCACAAACAAACTTGAGAACAAAACTTTGCTGAGTGAGGCCTACTGGTTTTAATGAGGAGATATGCAGCTCAGTGAAACAAAAGACTCCTTGAAATATTTGGTTCAACAAGCTTGTTAACCCACTGACTCAAAGAGGGGCTCCAGAGGTTTTGGACGTTAACCGGCAGTCCTTGATTCATTTAGATAGACTAGCAACAGCATGTTCTGTATCTTTATCTCCTTCTGTTGTTTCCTGTGGGTTTGTTTCAAATGGCTGAGGGTGTTGGGCAGGAAAAGGAGATACAGCATATCCTCACCAGTAATCAGGTGTCCTAAAACAACCTCAAACCCCTTTTCCTTTGCAAGAACTTTACCCCGGAACAAGGAATGAAAACCCCAGAAGTATGTACATTTGACCGTGTGCACTGGGGCAGAAATGAAGTCATGGTTCAATTTTCAAGTACAAAACCCAAAACCAGTGAAGTTGGCACGTTGTGTGAATCGTAAATGAAAACAGAATACAATGATTTGCAAATCCTTTTCAACTTATATTCAATTGAATAGACTGCAAAGACAAGATATTTAATGTTTGAACTGAGAAACTTCATTTTTTTTTGCAAATAATCATTAACTTAGAATATAATGGCAGCAACACATTGCAAAAAAATAGTTACAGGGGCATTTTTACCACTGTGTTACATGGCCTTTTGTTTTAACAACACTCAGTAAATGTTTGGGATCTGAGAAGACCAATTTTTGAAGCTTTTCAGGTGGAATTCTTTCTTGGCGTTTCTGGGTGTTGTTGATAAATGGCTTTCGCTTTGCATAGTAGAGTTTTAACTTGCACTTTCAGATGTAGCGACGGACTGTAGTTACTGACAGTGGTTTTCTGAAGGGTTCCTGAGCCCATGTAGTGATATCCTTTACACACTGATGTCGGTTTTTGATGTAGTACCACCTGAGGGATCGAAGGTCACAGGCATTCAATGTTGGTTTTCGGCCTTGCTACTTACGTCCAGAGATTTCTCCAGATTCTCTGAACCTTTTGATGATATTAGGGACCGTAGATGGTGAAATCCCTAAATTCCTTGCAATAGCTGGTTGAGAAATGTTCTTAAACTGTTCGACAATTTGCTCACGCATTTGTTCACAAAGGAGTGACCCTCGCCCCATCCTTGTTTGTGAATGACTGAGCATTTCATGAAAGCTGCTTTTATACCCAAACATGGCACCCACCTGTTCTCAATTAGCCTGTTCACCAGTGGGATGTTCCAAATAAGTGTTTGATGAGCATTCCTCAACTTTCTCAGTCTTTTTTGTCACTTGTGCCTGCATTTTTTAAACATGTTGGCATCAAACCAGGCATCAAATTCCAAATGAGCTAATGTTTGCAAAAAATAACAAAGTTTACCAGTTAGAACGTTAAGTATCTTGTCTTTGCAGTCTATTCAATTGAATATAGGTTAAAAAGGATTTGCGAATCATTGTAATCTGTATTTATTTACACTCCGTGCCAACTTCACTGGTTTTGGGTTTTGAACAACCCGAGACTGACAGTTGGTAGAAAATGGATAGATGGATGAATGGATGGATTTAATTTCGGGCACTATCTCAGGGGTAATTTCACAGACTCTACCCACATTCTTCTGTTAAACAATTAGAGGTCGGGTTTTCTGAAAACATTTCACAAGCATTTATTGAGAGGTCACAGGTAAATGTAACAGTATTGGCGTCACTCCCACAAAAAAATTTTTTGTCAAAAGGGTGTGCAACTTACTTAAAATATTACTATGAATGACAAGTGAAGTTCAGCTTTGTGGTTGTCAAATAATATCAATCAAGATTGGTGAGAAGTGAGCGACTGATTGACTGACGGTAAATCCTTATTACTGCAACTTTTAACATTGCATTATGTTAATGTCAGTGCTGGGAAAATTACCTGTTAAAAATAATAAGTTATAGTTAGCTGTCACTTTCCCAAAAAAGTTGTAAATTACTAACATAATTACTTCTTAATAAATGTAAGTAGTTACTGGCAAAATGTATTATTGACAAAACAAAGTGCATCTTTGACCTCTTCATATTGGCTCATTATTGTCACAATAGTAATTTGTGGTAATTCACTGAGTAAAAAAACCAGCAACCTGTGAAACAGTATGCGTGTCCTTCATCCAGGTCATTGTATTCTCATGACACTGAATCGAATGCAACTGGACTGTTCAGATTGTCTTTGAAGCAGGGTTAAGTAGTTGATGGTGACAGACTTAGATTGGATATCCCTGGTCTGATGGGCCTAGTGCAAGATCCAAATTTCCATCCTCTCCAAGAGGGAACATGCCCAGACACAGATTTTTCTTTATGGTTGTGCAAAACGACCGCTGTTAAGATACAGTGAAGTGAGACCTCGGCCAGCAGTCATTGTGGAATAGTAATTCATTAAAATACTTGTGAAGTGAATTAATTAACTCATATTATGTTTTGTATATGGTGAATGTTCATATTCATCTTGGAGAAAGCAAACCACCGAGTTGAAGTAAATAGTGGTATTTCAATTTGAGCACATAATAAGATAAGGCCCCTTAGTTTGTCATTCGCAGGTGGATTGGATCACTTCCTGTAGGAAGGAGGCCTTAATTGGGACTTCGGAATGCAAAAGTGATAGCCCTATCCTTGAGAAGAGACTACCTGTCTAGCTCAACGCCAACATTTAAGTTATGACTTAAAGCAGTTGAACGTCTCCTTTTATGGTCAGGATGTGCTCGCCTGACTTAGCACACACACAGAGACATGAAGGAGGAATATAAAACTGATGGTTTGGCTTCTCCAAGTTAGGAGTGCCTCATTTTTTTGACCTGACCTCCTCCAAGTACTGCAGTCCTGTATAATGATGCTCACTTTTAATAAAGCAACGTTTTGTTCAGCAAAGCGTCTCCGACGTCTCTTTTGATCCAGCCGCACTGCCGTGTCGCCCTTCTGCCCGGGAGAGGGCGACAAGACCAGAAATACACATCACTTGTTAACAGAAAAAAGTAATGGCGTTAATAACAAAGTTTGTTGCGCATCATGTTTGGCAGTTCGCTGGTTGAGACGGCGCACGAATCCATCACAAACTTGTGGGGGAACTTTTTTTTTTTTTTTCCAAAAACAGACAATCAAATCATTTCAAAAACAAAACAAAACTGAGGTACCACTGTAGTTTCTATAGCTATTCCTGCAGACATGTGTAATTCTAAACCTGATCATGTCATATAGTCAATGGTGGTCATTTCATGTACTATTCATGTGTATTATCTATTAGTATTACATGCTAAATGGCATGTTCGCAAGAGCTCCGAATCCAGAATGTTGTTGTTGATGCTTCAGTCGCGTCATCAACCTGATTTGCATAACATGCTCCTGCTGTGCAAATGCAAAACAAAATATGGGGCACAGTAACCAAATGTTCCAGACCATTCGGTGGATAAGGAGCTCAACAAAAATAATAAGTTGCCAGATGTTAGCAGTCCTATCTGCTGTACCGTTTGTGCAGTTTCTTTCTGTGGACTTGTTGCTATTGTCCCTCCAAGCTCATGTCTTTCTCTCTCTGCTACAGACAAAGCTCGTTAACATGTGTCTGCTGTGTAGCTAACTACTCTGGTAATACAGGGAGGGGTACCTTGGATTTCATACGCCCCGGTTTTAAGACATGTAAAATAGAAAGTCAGGATGACAGTGTGTTGCTCAATGTTTTTATACTACCTTACCCAGAAGCATACTTGTCAACCTTGAGACCTCCGATTACTGGAGGTGGGGGGGGGGGGGGGGGGTTGGGGCGGGGGCGCGGTTAAGCTAGAATTCAAATACTTGAATTTCAGTGTTCATTTATTTACACATATACACACACATAACACTCATCTACTCATTGTTGAGTTAAGGGTTGAATTGTCCATCCTTGTTCTATTCTCTGTCACTATTTTTCTAACCATGCTGAACACCCTCTCTGATGATGCATTCTGCTTCGTCTCCTTGTTGTGTGCGCAGTTATGCACTGCACTCTCTAAAAGCAGTAGATGTTATTGTCACATATGCATGTACAGTAGATGGCAGTATTGTCCTGTTTAAGAGTGTCACAACATTGCTGTTTACGGCAGACGAACTGCTTTAGGTAGACAAAACGTGAGTACTGTTGTTGTGTGTTGTTGCCGCGCTGGGAGGACGTTAATGAAACTGCCTAACGATAAACCCACATAAGAAATCAAGAACTCGCCCTCGATCATTCTATAGTTATAACGTGATTGGGCAGGCATGCTGTTTATATTGTGGGAAAGCGGACGTGAAAACAGGCTGTCGACACGTCACTCAGGTCCGCATGGAGCTGGAGGGGGCGCCTGAATTTCGGGAGATTTTCGGGAGAAAATTTGTCCCGGGAGGTTTTCGGGAGAGGAGCTGAATTTCGGGAGTCTCCCGGAAAATCCAGGAGGGTTGGCAAGTATGCCCAGAAGGCTCAGCACCGCAGACAAGAACCATAAGTAGGTGTCAGTTATGTGGGAGGACAACAACTATTTTGAATTTTTGTGTTATCTTCCATAGTTTACTGTTATTTCCTGTTTAGCGCTCTTATTTTTGTTCCACTTCCTGTCTGGCTCCCCGAGCACTGTTTCCCTCACCTGTCCTTGATTGGCACCCTGAGCACACCTGTTCCTGGTTGCCACTTTATATGCCAGCCTGACATGTAGACAGGGCTGGAAAATTGTGTTTGTCAATGTAACTGGTAGCTGTGTTATCCTGCTGGCGTATATATATATATATATATATATATATATATATATATATATATATATATATATATATATATATATATATAAAGGTTTATTTGAAATAGGGACAGATACAGAAACATAGACATCTGAAACAGTCATCCAATGTATGCATCATAGTGTTTGTAGCCAAAGCTAATTTACAACACTTGTTCCCAACAACAACAACAATAACACAGATCTAACATCATTAAAATAGAAAAATAAAAAGAATGAGACAAAGAGGAGTCAATAATAATGATAATAGTAATAATACAGACAAAGATAATAATGATAATAGTAATAATACAGACAAAGTGCAAACTAGATAAAAGCCAATAATAATAATGATAATAATAACACAGACAAAGTGCAAATTAGATAAGAACCAATTAGTAAAAATTTGTAAAAACTAAACAAGGAAACATGCGTGTTGCTCAACTAGCCACAATTTTGTTTGTTTTTTGAAAGTGACAAGTGCAGGTATACTTTTCAAAGTGTCAGGTAGAGAGTTCCATAGTTGTGGTCCTTTTATTGAAAAGGCAGTCTGGGCAAAATATGTTCTAGTGCAGGGGTCACCAACCTTTTTGAAACCAAGAGCTACTTCTTGGGTACTGATTAATGCGAAGGGCTACCAGTTTGATACACACTTAAATAAATTGCCAGAAATAGCCAATTTGCTCAATTTACCTTTAACTCTATGTTATTATTAATAATTAATGATATTTATCTTTGTGGAAACACTGGTCATCTTAATGATTTCTCACAATAAATATCAATATGCAGCACTTTATTTTTATATTTTCTCTAAGTGCACATTTTTCAAATTGAACATTTTCAAATGATCACTTCTAAGACAGTCTTGTGAAATCACAATATCCCATTTTAACTAGCTTGCCACTAACATTTTTTTAACAAATCGTGAATTACTTTGCACCATGTTTGTACAAATAATAACTCATGTGAAATACAAAAATCAACTCTCAAATGTTTAAATAAATCATGTCACACTTTGAACTGGACACCAAATCTGCTATCTGTTTCTTTGTCAGTTAGTGAAGACCAAGTCTTTAAAATATTTTCTTGGATTTTCAAATTCTATTTGAGTTTTGTCTCTCTTAGAATTAAAAATGTCGAGCAAAGCGAGACCAGCTTGATAGTAAATAAATAAAATTAAAAAAATAGAGGCAGCTCACTGGTAAGTGCTGCTATTTGAGCTATTTTGAGAACAGGCCAGCGGGCTACTCATCTGGTCCTTACGGACGACCTGGTGCCCGCGGGCACCGCGTTTGTGACCCCTGTTCTACGGAATGGAACGCAACAGTTGCCTTTTGACGTTGCTCGGGTGGTAGATCTGGTACCACTTTGCAGTCTTATAATTTTCTATTGTATGCTTTTGTGCACTCCTTGTTGCACCGTTAGCAATAATTAAAAGACTCGTAGTTGCACGGCGCCATCTGTCTCCGCACCTTGAGGTCACAACCACCGAAGCGATGCGTGTTGGAAACAGGATAAGCCAGCAAGTGAATAATCTCGCGGGAAACCCATTGGCAACGTGAAGCCGGCGTTTTGGACCACACATGTCCTGGAGGAGTTAAAGGGTAGGTTTATGCTGTTTCACCCCAGGCCAATCTCGCTCCCACTTCTTCAAGATTAGCTGGTACCGGCTTCCAAATCTCAAGTCACACCAGTGTCCGCCCCTTGGCTTCCCAGCGCCATGGCCCAGGATTTGGGCGTGGACCTCGATGGATGCGGGAGAATTCAACCCGCTCACGTTCGCCACATCATCCGCCACAGATGAGGCCATTTCCGTGGATGCCAGCACCAGGGACGAAGTCGCGGATCTCAGCTGCTTTTCCTCCTCGCCAGCAGCATTCGTTTCACTGTAAGCATACTTTTATTTACGTTTATTTACAAATTAGAATGCAGTAAAAAAAAATAAAAAAAATCCATCCGTCGTCGTGTCTTTCATAATGATTGTGAACGATAGGCAACATTCCAAAAAACGTTTTACTTTTCAAATGTTCTTGTAATCAGACAATATTTTCAATATATTAAATGGAATTTTTACCTGACATGTTTCGACTGTCATTTGCAGTCTTTTTCAGAAGGTTCACCTGGCCACTGTGACATGTTGCCTATCAGTTGTTCTTATAGGCGTGGCCAAACGTTGACGATGATCATATTACAGTAAACTGATGTCAACTCTGGACTTAGTAGCTCCACTTTTAACAAAAACATTCAAAACAAATCCTACACCCCTGTGGAGAAACAATAAGGAATTACATCAATTGAAAATAAATTGGAGTGCAGAGAGGAGATGAAGGAAATCGAAATCAACTATACATTATCAGAATTTACGTCAGCAACTCTAAACCTACAATAACACGATCAAATTAAAGTCTAGAATTTAAAGGCCTACTGAAATGCGATTTTCTTAATTAAACGGGGATAGCAGATCCATTCTATGTGTCATACTTGATCATTTCGCGATATTGCCATATTTTTGCTGAAAGGATTTAGTAGAGAACATCGACGATAAAGTTTGCAACTTTTGGTCGCTGATAAAAAAGCCTTGCCTGTACCGGAAGTAGCAGACGAGTAGCGTGACGTCACAGGTTGTGGACCTCCTCACATCTGCACATTGTTTACAATCATGGCCACCAGCAGCGAGAGTGATTCGGACCGAGAAAGCGACGATTTCCCAATTAATTTGAGCGAGGATGAAAGATTTGTGGATGAGGAAAGTGAGAGTGAAGGACTAGAGGGCAGTGGGAGCGATTCATATAGGGAAGATGCTGTGAGAGGCGGGTGGGACCTGATATTCAGCTGGGAATGACTAAAACAGTAAATAAAACACAAGACATATACATACTCTATTAGCCACAACACAACCAGGCTTATATTTAATATGCCACAAATTAATCCCGCATAACAAACACCTCCCCCCTCCCGTCCATATAACCCGCCAATACAACTCAAACACCTGTTGCCCAAAGTACCGTTCACCTCCCCAAAGTTCATACAGCACATATATTTGCCCAAAGTTACGTACGTGACATGCACATGGCGGCACGCACGTACGGGCAAGCGATCAAATGTTTGGAAGCCGAAGCTGCATGCGAACTCACGGTACTGCGTCTGCGCATCCAACTCAAAGTCCTCTTGGTAAGAGTCTCTGTTGTCCCAGTTCTCCACATGCCAATGGTAAAGCTTGACTGTCATCTTCCGGGAATGTAAACAATGAAACACCGGCTGTGTTTGTGTTGCTGCAGTCGGCCGCAATACACCACTTCCCACCTACAGCTTTCTTCTTTGCTGTCTCCATTGTTCATTGAATAAATTGCAAAAGATTCACCAACACAGATGTCCAGAATACTGTGGAATTTTGCGATGAAAACAGACGACTTAATAGCTGGCCACCATGCTGTCCCAAAATGTCCTCTACAATCCGTGACGTCACGCGCTGACGTCATCATACCGAGACGTTTTCAGCAGGATATTTCGCGCGAAATTCAAAATTGCACTTTAGTAAGCCAACCCGGCCGTATTGGCATGTGTTGCAATGTTAAGATTTCATCATTGATATATAAACTATCAGACTGAGTGGTCGGTAGTAGTGGGTTTCAGTAGGCCTTTAACATTACTCACAACTCATCGGAGATCATAAAAACAACCCCTGGTTCATCTTCTTCATGTTCGCTAAATTAACAAGTACACATTTTAAAAAAGCATTGAAAACACCATTGGATGCCTTTTGCGAGGACTTTGCAGACCACTTCAGAACTAAGATCAAGGACATCAGGTCTGGTAACCCGGACACAACAACTTTTTTCTGCTGACACAGCGGATCTGTTGTCCTTGCCTGAGGAAACCCTGGAGAGTTTTGTTCTGGTTGATGCAAGGACACTTGGTCGAGTTGTCGCCCAAGTAAATCCGACAGCCCACCTTTTAGATCCAATTCCCATATCACTTTTTAAATCATTTTAGGGATTCTTTAGGGACAGCTTTTAAGCATTATGAATAGCTCTCTTCAGACAGGGGTCTTCCCTGCCGCTTTTACACGGGGATGGTAAGGCCCCTTCTGAAGTTCATCAGTTTGGATCCAAGTGTTTGTAATAACGAGCAACCTGTATCCAACATACCGTTTTTAAGTAAGATTTTAGAAAAAAAAAAATTTTTAACAAGTTAATGACTTTTTTAAAAATAAATAGCATTTTACAAATCTGGTTTTAGAAAGAGCCACAGTACCAAGACAGCCCTTTTAAAGATTTTAAATTTTAAAAAATAAGTAATTATCTTGGCATTTAAATGGTTAAAATTTGGAAAATGACCCTACGTTGAAGATGCAACATGATTGTTATTTTGTTTTTATTAACACCGTGACAGTCACAATTAGAAGCTGACAAAAACAATACAACGAGACTCAGTTTTCAGATAATACGATCAACATTAAGAGCTGTTGTGGTTGTCTGTATTCCAGCACTTTGTTTATGGCTGGTGTTTACAGTAAGCTTGATCATACGTTGGTGAAACCTTCAGGAAATATCCAAATTGGGATAAGGAACAAGTGATTATATTTTGGAGGTGATCCGGAACATTTCCACTACGTTACCTTACGTTACAAGTCTGAACTGCTCTGTGGGTGTATGCTAGTCCCCTGCCTCGACCCACAGAGACAAAGAGAGTGGATGACTAACAAGAAGGGTTCACTCCATTTATTTCAATCCGCTATAGAACAAACAGGGCCAAGTGTTAAAACCGATCCTAAGAGTGAACCCTCTTGCAGCCTGTTTGGACGCGACAAAGAAAACAAAAAGTTATCTATCTGTCCATGGATTACCTCTACCAGGAGGTTATGTATTCCTTGGGGTTTGTCTGTTTGTTATTTAGCAATATAGCTCAAAAAGTTATGGGCAAATGTAGATGAAACTTTCAGGGAAGGTCAGAATTGGTTTAAGGAACACATTATATTATGGGGGTGATCCGGATCACAGTGATTCAAGATTATTTACCATTGAGGGATAGGGCCTGGCAGAGCTGCACTTCTGAGTGTTTTTGTAGTTCCCTGTGTTAAATTGAGCTCTCTATTTTTTCCCAGTCCAATATTTCCCTTATTTTTTTACTTCTAGCTTCCATGCTCAGCCTTGACTCTTTGTCATGTATGTTTAGCCTTTTCCGCCCTTCATTACATACTGTATGCTTACTTGACAACGTTTTCCTAGGGTTCTTTTGGGCTGCCGTGTCGCTTGGTTTCTAATTTTAACACTGCTCTTTTTGACACTTTAAAGTTTTTTTTTACTATTATCGTCAGTTTATAGACTTTCTACACAGCTTTGCCTGTTCTTTTTTTGTATAACTATTTTAGTATAATTTGTTTGTCCATGGTTCGAGCTTTGTAGAGTTGTTGCTAATGTATACCCTTCAATAAACTGTTTTGTACAACATTCACAACTCATATTTAGACCGGGGTCAAAAACTTAGCTGGGCCATCACAGTATTTTTTGTTTGAATAAACAGGATGGCTTTATGGTTTATGCTGTATTAACAGCATTTAAAGCTGAAAGACAGTTATGTCTTGTTTTGTTTTAAATAATGGAAACTCTGACAATGTCCAAAGACTTCTGGATCCGATTGTACGATCATTATGGCGTGTAAGTGCACTGCATCACACTGCAACTCTTGTTTTGGATCATATTAGATTGTCAAATGTACCCAATGAGGCGGCGAATGTGCAAGAATCTTGGCCAAAATTGTCATAAAACTGGTGATAAGTCACCCAGAGTCATTGAAGACCTTTCCCGTCATATCCTGTTGTTGACACTGAGATCGCAGTGTGAGTCTAGCTGAAAGAAAAATATTGCTGTAAGCCTCGGGGCCATGATGACGCGTTTCGACGCAGGTGCTTGGCGTTGTGGCGTTGTCATGGTAACAAAGGGATATCCTGGTTACCATGACACCACGTATGTCATCGCAGTAGCTCTGCGGCTCCTCAGTTAATCCGCTTACCTCGCAGAAAAGAGAACTCCAAATGCAAATAAATCTCCAAAAATGTGCATCAATGTGAATGTTCAAGCATATTTATTGCAGTTACACTAAAAAGTATTGCTTTAGCCAATGAATAAAAATGTGACGCAGGCATGATGTGATCGATTGAATGTCTGAAGTGGGACTTCACGTTGTCATTACTTCAGCGAAGTCTGCTGAAAAACTGTTATGTTTTCAATCTTCAAAAATTTGACTTCAGATCGGAATACCACAAGTCTCAGTCATTTGCATTAGACAAATAATCAAAGAGATGGAAAGAGATTGATAATCATTTAAGCACTGCGGATTTTACTTGTCAACTGTAAGACTGGGCGATACTTGAAATGTTGGTATAGATGCGATGCTGATGAATGCCGGTGATGTTGGCCGGTTCTCTACTAGCTTGTCCCCTGACTCCAACCTTATTAAGGAGCATCGATGTGTAAAAAGCTTCTGCACCACCGCCCAGTGTGTGCTCCGTCATCTTCCAGCTGCTTCTTACGTTCAAAGGATTTCTCTATGACGTCCTCCCGCGACAATGTCCGCTCAATGATGTAATTTAGACAAAAGGATGAGGTTTGGTCATGGAATAGTGGTGGAAAGATGTGTCTCTGGGAGTGATTATCGATACTGTCGATACCAGATATTTACGCTTTAATATTGATCCTCCAATCAAAATATCAATACTTTTGATGCTTTAGTTCAGGGGGGTCCCAACTTTTTCTACTGAAAAGTCAAAGTATGCGGGCGCCATATTGATATGTTTTATTTTAAATATGCTTAAAACATATATTGTGTTAGTTATGTATTATAGGTAAGGATGTATACAGAGTTCCGGTATTTTTTAGTACCGGTTGCTAGCAACGTTCCCTCTAAGGTGCGCGCCTGTGCAATTGCACACTGCTCAAGCGTCCTCTGCGTACGGCAAATCTATGCCACGCACAAAATCAAATAAAAAAATAAGCGCATAACAATTTTCGACACACGGACACGACAGAGAAAACAGTTTTCGTCATCATTGTTCAAATATTGTAACGTCTGTCGAGACGCTTTGAGGACATGAATTCCATCGATCACTTAACTGAGCAAAACTCTTTATTGTCGGCCATAAACACATCACCAAAACATTGTTAAAAAAAATTATATCTAGCAAAACTGGTCATTTTCTGCAGTACAAACCAGACTAAAAGCAACTTTGTTATATCAACAGCAGCCGCTCGCTCTTTCTCACTTGCGCCAACACATGCACATATGGCACTTAGCCAGTGATGCCTTTACAGCCACACAAAAAGTCGGACAACTCCAACACCACACAAAAAGTGTCATTCCAGGTTGTTACACTATGATTTACCAATCAAATGTGTGCTTATTGTCGTGTCATTTATTAATCATGAAATGCTGTTAATATATTAAATACATACTAATAAAAATATATTTTTTACAAACAGGAAGTTGCAGGAATGTACACATGATCCCCTGCTTACATCTCATTGTGCAACATGTGAATGTTTTAATGGGAACTAAATGCAAAGGGGTACACATTATTTCCAAAGCAGGACCTCCATCCAGACAAACTATACAAGTACACAGTTCATGAAAACCAATATTTTTTGTTATTGTCATTGTAAGTGGGCCTAAACACTTATATTAGAAAATAACCTCATGGAAATGACTGCTGTCATTTGATTATGATAATAAGAGAATGTTGTCTGTCTATCTGTGTTGGCCCTGCGATGAGGTGGGGACTTGTCCAGGGTGTACCCTGCCTTCCGCCCGAATGCAGCTGAGATAGGCTCCAGCGACCCCGAAAGGGACAAGCGGTAGAAAATGGATGGATGGATGGAGATTTAACTTGTTATTTAGTCAGGTTTGGGACAGGTGTGCTGCTGGTGTAGCCACAGTGTGCACGTCTGATGTTGCTCACATGGGCTCCACTGAATGCTCAGGGAGTTTTTGCGTTTGCTCACACACACGAAAAATTAGAGGGAACATTGGTTGCTAGTTAGGTCGGTTCTCCTGAATCGTGAAGATTCTGGACTAACGGTACTGCTATCCTATTTTTTTTATCCAGCTGACTGTTGTAATTGTGACATGCTGTCACATGCGGTTCAGCTGCCACTGAATACACATAACAAATCAGCTTGTAATATTTACAGATTGGAAACAACACCACACAAAAGTTTGAAAAAACATAAATCATCCTCAAAAGCCCTCTAAAGTTATGCAGTTTCAAGTGAACGCCACTTAACTCACAACCGCCGCGACCGCGCTTCATCAACCATCCTTATAGCAATCCATTAATCCACGGGTTAATCAGGATCCACTCAAATGAGTGAAACATTGAAGTAGTACAATCATACTTGCCAACCCTCCCGGATTTTCCGGGAGACTCCCGAAATTCAGCGCCTCTCCCGCTGAGTCCGCTAACCCACAACATAAACAGCATACCCAATAACGTTGTAACTGTAGAATGATGGAGGGCGAGTTCTTGGTTTCTTATGTGGGTTTATAGTTAGGCAGTTTCATTAACGTCCTCCCAGCGCGGCAACAACACACAACAACAGCAGTCACGTTTTTGTATACCGTAAAGCAGTTCGTCTGCCGTAAACAGCAATGTTGTGACACTCTTAAACAGGACAATACTGCCATCTAGTGCATTTGATGAAAGCACTTTTGTGCGTGCCACACAGCAATGCATCATCAGAGGTGTTCAGCATGGTTCGAAAAATAGTGACAGAGAATAGAACAAGGATGGACAATTCAACCCTTAACTCAACAATGAGTAGATGAGTGTTATGTGTGTGTAATGTGTAAGTAAATGAACACTGAATTTCAAGTATTTATTTTATATATATATATATATATATATATATATATATATATATATATATATATATATATATATATATATATATATATATATATATATAATAAAATACATATATATATATATAATAAAATACATATATATATATATATAGCTAGAATTCACTGAACGTTAAGTATTTCTTATATATATATATATATATATATATATATATATATATATATATATATATATATATATATATATATATATATATATAATCTATGAAATACTTGACTTGGTGAATTCTAGCTGTAAATATACTCCTCCCCTTTTAGCCACGCCCCCAAACACGCCCCCGTCCCACCCCGACCACGCCCACCCCCACCCCCCTCACCCCACCTCCCGAAATCGGAGGTCTCAAGGTTGGCAAGTTTAATAACACAATATGCAATCAATCCTAATAAATTTCTAGAATATATACAAATCAAATCTGTAATCAGCGCAAGATTCAACAAAACAACATGGGAAACTAATCCTACGACCGTTAAATTCTTCAAAACATCTGCCCCCAAAGCTTTATCCAAATTATATGCTCTCTTATCAAAAATAGATAACACAATAAGTATTCCAACTTCTAAATGGCACTCAGACGTATCAACAAGCTGTGACCCAGAATTCTGGAAACAAATATGCCTCAATACTACTCGTTTGATTAAGAATCCAAATGTACGACTGATTCAGCTCAAAATACTTTACAGAATACATTACACCGGTCTAAGAATGTATAAAATGGGTTTAGCTGACTCTAACATCTGTGTACACTGCTCAGATAATAAGATAGATAATTACTTGCATTCAATGTGGTCCTGTGCTCCCGTGAGTAACTTTTGGCTTGGAGTGTGCGAGAACCTATCATTAGCGTTAGAGATTCCTATTCCCATCTCCCCCGCACTCTGCCTGTTGGGTGATCTCTCCGCAACTGATCTTGATATAAACAAAACATACCTCCTTATAAATGCGTTAGGCATCGCCAAGAAAACTATTCTCAT
Source organism: Nerophis lumbriciformis (assembly GCF_033978685.3). NCBI lineage: Eukaryota > Metazoa > Chordata > Actinopteri > Syngnathiformes > Syngnathidae > Nerophis > Nerophis lumbriciformis. The sequence goes on from NC_084568.2 coordinate 19,116,326, forward strand.
AAATTGGAAATCAAAAAATAATTTATGTATAAACCTTTACAAAAACATTTTATTAGATTATGTAGTTATGGAAAGAATGTCTGCTGAATCAAACCAACAACTGACAGAATTCCGATCTCTTTGGGCACCGCTAATTAATTTTCTGACCTGACTCCCTTGGGGGCCGGGGCTGGGGCTCTGTCCCGGGGGTCTTGCTCCGTGGGTGGGGGGTCCTGGGTGCCGGGGGGGCCGTGTGCCGCGGGGTCGGGGGGCCTGGGGTGTGTTTCCTGGTTCCGGCCTGGCGGGCCGATCCGTGGGTGGTCTGGTGGCTGGGGGTGGGTGGAGGTGCCTAGGCGGGTGTTGGGGTGCGGGTGGGGCGGTGGGCGGCCGCCTTGGGTTGGTTGGGGGGGCTGTCCCTCCCGTGGGTGGTTGGGCGGGGGGTTGCGCCCGTGGGGCTGGGGTCTTGCCGCTGTCGGGCGGGGGTCGGCTCGTGCCCCGCTGGCTCCGGTTGTCCGTGGGCTTCCTCCTTCCCCTGGGGCGCGGGGCGGGGTCTGCCCGGGGTCGCCCTGCGCTGCGGCTGTGCGGGCCTGCCTGGTGCCGGGTTGGGGGGACTGCTTGCCTCCCTTGTTGGGGCCCCGGCGGTGCTGCCCGACTGCCCTGCGGGAGTCCCCCTCCTGTGTTTTACTCTGCCCTTATTTTTTTATTAATTTTATTTATTTATTTTAATTTATTTTATGTGTATGTGTATATATATATATATATATGTATGTATGTGTATGTATGTATATGTATGTATGTATATATGTATGTATGTATGAATGTATGTATGTATGTATGTATGTATGTGTATGTATGTGTATATATGTATATGTATGTGTGTATGTATATATATATATATATATATATATATTATTATTATTATTATTATTATTATTATTATTTTTATTTTTTATTTTTTTTAATCTATTTAATATATTTAACTTATTCTGTTAAATTATATATGGGTACGCGTGTATGTGGGTGTGTGTACGTTTGTATATATGTATGGTGAAATCTGTGTGTATGTATGTAGGTACATATGTATGTGTCGCTGCCCCGGTGTGTATTGCTGATCGCGGCGCCGGGTCTGCTGAGGTGCCGTGGCATGCCGGCTGTGGGCGCAGGGCTGGGCCCTTATGGCTTTTTGCCGGATGGGATGCCTGGTGGGTGGTGGGCGGGGGGGGCCTGGACGTGCGGGAGGGGCTGCGGGGTTTGGTGGCGTTGGGCACTGTTGGCGACCAGGCCTCTTGTTTATTTTTATTTATTTTATTTTATTTAAAGGGTTTATTTTTATTTTATTTTTATTTTTATTTTTAATTTTTTTTTATTTTCTTTCTATATTTTTTATTTTTTATTTTATTTTTTATTTATTTATTTATTTTTTGTGTGTGTTGTGTATGTATGTGTTTGTGTATATGTGGGCTTATGTATATGTGTGTGGGTGTATTAATGTGTATATATGTGTGGATGTGTATGTTTATATGTATATGCATGCGTGTGGAAATGTGTGTATGTGTATGTATATGTATATGCATATATGTATGTGTGTATGTATGTGTATATGAATGTGTAGGTGTGTGCATGGGTGTGGATGTCCGGTGGCTCAATTGGCCTGGCTGTGGATGAGTTGGGGTAGGTGGGTTGGTGGCCTCGGTGGTAGCCGGGGGTGTGCGTTGTTGTGGTTTACGGGGTCGGTCGCTTTTTTGTTTTGGTTTCGGCGGCCGCGGGTGTTTACGCTGCGGACGGGCGGTGGTGGTGATGGTTGCTGCGGTGATACCAGCGGTTGGCATCGCTGTGTTGGGTTGGAGTGGTTTGGGGACTGTGGCTGGTGTCTGTGCGCTTGTGGGGTTGTGGGGATGGCTGGCGTTGGCTTGCCGGCTGGTTTGGGGGCTGGCAGGCGGACGGGATGCATTGGCTTCTTCCCCCGTTGGGGGGCTCCTTCCCCTGGCCGGGACTCGTATGGGCACGTTGCTGTGTGGATGGCCGGGATGCGGTGTTTGCATTGGGCGTGGGGGCTGTGCGGTTTCTCTGCGTTTGGTTGCCGGTATGGGCTCTGCAGGGTTGGGTTGGGGCGGGCGGGGGCTGGCTTTGTTTGGCGGGGGGAGGGGCTCGCGTGGCGTCACGTTAAAGTGGTCTGGTGTGGGTCACGGGCTGTGGCGGGGGGTGGCGGCCTCCTGGCCGTAGTTCCTGGTTGTCGGCCGCGTGGACTGGGGGGATGTCCGGGCCCTCTACTCCTCCTACTTATAGCGCACACAGTCACACATATATAGGACTTTGGGGATTGTCCTGCGGGGAGGCATGGCGGGGGGTTGAGGATGCCTCCAATGGGGCTCCAGTCCTCCTTTCTTGTCCCCTGCTCGTCCATCCCTCAATCTTAGCTGCATATTAGACACTTAGGATTTGGGGGGCTTGGTTTGGTTGGGACCCACCATGACCTTGATGTCCCCCAATTTTAATCGCATTATTAGTTCCCACAAGCATACATATCTCACTCACGCTACAGTACACACATCAATAGGGACTGGAGGTCGGCTGTAACGGCTGACCTCCTAATTTTAACTACACAGTAGACACTCTGGGGGCCTTGTACACATGCATGGGGGGTTTGGGGTTCGGCGCACCCCTCATTGCCTCGTCGGCCGGCGGGGACTGCGGTCTGGTGGCCTGCCAGGCTTTTATTCATTTATTATTGTTATATATATATTTTTTATTTTTAATGTATTTATTATTTTTATTTTTATTATTACTCATTTTTATTTTATTTTATTTTTTAAATTTTATTTTTTATTTTATTTTTTTATTTTATTTTATTTCATTTTTTTTTTTTTTTTTTTTTTTTAAATCTTATTATTTATTTGTGTGTGGCGTCGCGCGGGTCTCACTTCCTGTTGGATGGGGTCCGTGCCCGTGTGGCCCGACCTTGCGCTGTGGGGTCTCTGTTGGTGACTTGGTGTGGTGGCGGCGCAGCCCCCGTGTCTGGTCTGGATGCTGTGTCCCGGTTGTTTGGGCGGTGGTGTGTTTGTGCGGGTTTGGGTTGGGGTGGGGGGCCTTTTGGTTGGGGGGGTTGTTGGTGTCTCTTGTTTGCGTGTTGGCGTTCGGACTGACCGGCGGGCTGGCGCCGGCTGGTCTCCGTGGCCCTGGTGGCGTGTGGTTGCTGGTCGCAGTTTTTCTTTGATCGCTTTGATTTGATTGGCTGGTGCTGGCTGTCTGGGGTTATTGCGGCTGCTGTTTCTGCTGCCGTTTGTTTGTGGTGTGGGCGCCCGTGGCTGCTGGGTCTGGTGCAGGGGTGTGGCTGATGTTGTGACTGGTGGCAGCGCGCGCGCGTGATGGCTGTCGGGGCTGACGAACTGTGTATATGTATGTATATGTGTGTGTATGTATGTATGTTTATATATGTGTATGTGTACATATGTGTATGTATATGTATATATGTGTATGTGTGGGTATGTATACGTGTATGTGTGTATGTGTATGTGTATGTGTGTATGTATGTATGTATGTATGTATGTATGTATGTATGTATATTTCTGGGGGTACGCTCTGGGCCTGCCTGTCAGACGGGGGTCGACGCCTCAGGCTACTGCATCCGAACTGCGTGTCTGGAGCTCCTGGGTCCCGCTGTCCATCCCTTCCGGGTGCCCGTCTTGGTTGGGGCCTGTTGGGCCTAGTCCCTGCGTCTATTGTGGTAGCTTGGTGCTGCAAGGTATTCCGAGGTGCTGCGAGTCGGCCAGTTGCTGGGGTAGTGACCTTGTTTGTCAGCATGTCTGTGATCTTCTTTTAATTCTTTTTTTTTTAAATTAATTAATTTATTTATTTATTTATTTTTTAAATATATTTTATTAATATTATTTTTTAATTTTTCCCCTCCCTCAGGGGGGGGGCTCGGCGGGGCGGTTGCTGGTTGTTCCATCTCCATCGTTGGGGTCCCTGCGGGTGGGGTGGGTGGTTCCCGTGGCCCTGTGCCTGGGTGGTCCTGCGGCGGCCGGTTTGGGTGGGGTGGCCGGGGGATGGCCTCGCCGCGCTCTCCGGGGGTGGGGGGTGGGCTCGTGGGGGCCCGGTTGCCGGTGGGGCGGGGGCGGTCTTCCCGTCCGGTTGCGGGGAGTCTCTGGGTCCCTCGGGCGGGGCGTCTCGCCTTTCTGCCCGTGTGGGGTGTGGTTTCTCGCTGGCTTGGGGTCTGGCTGTCCCCTGCTTTTCTCGTGCCCTGTCCTCTGCCGGGTGCGTCTGTCTGCGGCCTGCTGCTGGCCCTTGTGGGCGGTACGGTGGGTCGGGCTCTGGGGTTCCTGTCGCTGGCCGGCTTGGCTGCGTGGGGGCGGTGGTCCCTGGTTCCCTGGGCACCACGCCTCCTGTTTGTGGGTTGGGCTCTCGGGGGTGATGGGGCCGTGCTCTGGCTCCCACGCACTCTGGGAGTCGAATGTATTGTACATGCAAATTCACATATGCTCACATATGTACATAGGTACCTACGCTCCCACATACATACACAAATACAGTACATATTTACCTACCTAATGTTCGTACATCCACACGCACATTCAATATACAAACATACACATACTGTACATATACATTCACTGTACAAACACATATACACATTCTGTACATATACATTCATTGTACAAACACATATACACATTCTGTACATATACAAGTACATATGCATACTTACACTCATGCACATAATCACGTTTCATCAAACATATATTAACGTTGTTGCCCTAGGGTAAACTGGGTGTAACACATGGCACACTGACAAAGCTTAACCTATTGTGACTATAACAATCTACAAGGTTAATGTAGGTTGCTTCTCTTTCTCCCCCTCCATTTTTCTGCATTCTTTCGTATCTCAAGTTATCATTACGTATATGTATTGTTGCATTTAAACAACTGTATTGTTGATAATAAAGGTAAATTATTGGTATTGTTCATTTTCAATAGCGCTATTTCTATTGGTATTTGTATTGATCCATTTGTAGTGTAATAATGCTCATTGTCATTTCTGTATTATTTTTTTATTTTTCGCTAACTGCTTATTTGCTATTACTTTTACCATCATATTTGTACATGTCATATTTGCTGATGTTGCTCTATTGTTGTTGTTGTTGTTTGCTGTTGTTGTTTTTGTCTCTCTGTCTAATCCCCCTCTTGTCCCCACAATTTCCCCCTCTGTCTTCTTTTTTTTTCTCTTTCTATCCCCTCCTGCTCCGGCCCGGCTGCACTAAATGATAATATAAATACATTTAATAAAGTCAAATACAAATAAGGCAACAAGAGAAGTATCCTACACTTCTCTTTTGTAAAGTAAATCTGAACAGCCGACATGGGCATCTACATCAACTATATGATTTGCCTGAGAAGCTGGACAGGACATAAAAAAAAAAAAAAAAAAAAAAAAAAAAAAAAGGTTGGCAAGTATGAGTACAATAACCCATGAAGTTGCTTTGACGGAAGATAAAATCCGCCATCTGACGTCACTCCATCACGGTGCATTTGCGACGTGGCGTTAATAGATACCTTGCTTAAATGTGTTTCAGTTCGTTCTGTCTCTTGACTCTACAACTGGACTATTGAGCATTACACTTATTCACTGAGTATTTTCATTGTTGTCGTTGACAAAATACTCCCCAGTTAATGATTGTTGCCTGGGCCCAGTCGATATGGGGATTGGGTATCGCTAGCCAGATAAGCCCGAGCACAATAGGACCAGAACGAAAGGGAATGATTAGAAAATGAATAGACTCAAAGTGGTTACCAGATAATTGAATGGATAAGGGATCAGTCTGATGGGCTACGCTCGTCAGGTGGCCTCCGTCAAGAAATCGGACAACTCTAGGAAATTTAGAAACAGGTATAGAAAAATGCTTAATAACTGATTCATCAATATAATTATCATCGGCACCAGAGTGAATTCGAGCCCTAAGGTCCAATTTCTGATCCTTATCCCAGGAAAGTATAACATATTCAAAACTATAACATATTGTCTTAAACTTGGAGCCCAGGTGTGAAAAAACAGTCTTTAATAAATGTTCACAAAGACCTGTAATGTCTACAAGCACAACATACGAGTTGTGGGCGATAGTATCGATACCAAGGGTAGTATCAGTACCGGATCAATCTTTTTTTTCTTTCTGCAGATTGAACGGGACACCCCTATTACTAGACCTTCATCGATCTTGCTGATAACCATTCCATTATTAGTTGCAAAGCCTAACCCAGGACTGATTTTGCATCTTGATAATTACACGAGTACCTCAACTTACAAACTTAATGAATTCTATGATTGAGCTCTTAGACCAAAACACTTGTATCTCAAATCAACGTTGCCCATTTAAATGAATTAAAATCCATTTAATTGCTGCTTCCCCTGCAAAAAAAACAGCACAATGTAAACATGTAATGTATGTCTTTAGAAAAAAACACTTTTCGTTGAGAAATATTGTATGAAAAACAATACAATAGAATGTAGTACAAACAACTACAGTCGTTTTTTTCAAGCAATGTAATAATAATGTACAGCATTAACAGGACCTTGGACAGTAGAAATCAAGCTGCTCCTCCATCAAATACACCATCAGAAGTTTCTCTGAATTTTTGTGGATTAAATTCTGCCGTTGAAATATTATTTTTAACATTCTTGGCTGTACAAGAATGCATTCTCTACAGAATCTCCTCTCTGGTCAACAAAAGCACCATGAAGATTCTAGCGGGAACTCTCGTTCAACCCTTTTTCGATTACGCATGCACCTCCTGGTACCCTAGCACATCCAAATCCCTCAAATCTAGACTCCAAACATCCCAGAACAAGCTAGTCAGATTACTTCTAGAGCTCCACCCCAGATCCCACCTCACTCCTACCCACTTCTCCAAAGTGGGCTGGCTCAGGGTGGAGGACAGAGTAAAACAACTTGCACTGAGCCTAGTCTATAAAATCCGCTACACCTCCCTGATACCGAAGTACATGTCAAACTACTTCCTTAACGTAAATGACCACCATAACCACAACACCAGAGGGAGCTCCACTAACCACGTTAAACCCAGATTCCGAACTAACAAAGGTCTTAACTCATTCTCTTTCTATGCCACATCAATATGGAATGCACTCCCAACAGGTGTAAAAAAAAGGGCATCTCTATCCTCCTTCAAAACCGCACTAAAAGAACACCTCCAGGCAACTATAACCCTAAACTAACACCCTCCCCCTTCCACATAATACCTCTTCGGATTGTAAATAATCAAATGTAGGCACTTTTTCTTATACTTTCTGATCTCTCTCTCTATGTCCACTACTTGCTGACAAGTCCACTGACTTGGTAGGCCAAGTCAGTCCTACACTGTTTCAATATCCATTTCTCTGATGATGCAATTGTTGATGCTGATTGTTGATGACTGAAGTGTTGATACCAACCAAACCTAACCCCCCCTCCATATCCCACACCCCGGATTGTAAATAATGTAAATAATTCAATGTTTACACCCTGATGATTATCTTGTGTGATGACTGTATTATGATGTTAGTATATATTTGATAGTATATATCTGTATCATGACCCTGACTTAAACAAGTTGAAAAACTTATTTGGGTTTTACCATTTAGTGGTCAATTGTACTTAATATGTACTTCACTGTGCAATCTACTAATAAAAGTTTCAATCAATCAATCAATCAATGCTGTTATCAACTCATTGATGGAGACCAGCAGTGCTAAACTCCAACAGCTTCACCAAGTCGACGACACGCTCAGTTGTGTTTTTGATTATTTATTTTTGTAATTCAAAGAATACCATCCAAATCTTCTCAGCACTGTTCTTTACACTCACTTTCTTCTTTCCCATGGATGGAAAACAAAGTTATGTCCATTTATAGCTTTAAGCTAATGGTAGCAAGACAAAATATACAAGGAATACTGACAATGTAATATAAACCAATTAAAGTGCAGGCAAGAAATGGAGTGGAAAGATAGAAAACTACAACTAATTTTTTGCTATTTTTGTTCAAGAGGATACAGTATAGTCATCAAAGTGCATGATGGACATGTTCATTGTTATTTGAGACAAACACGGTGGCCATTGTTTTTATCGAAATCTATTTAAAGTAAGACGTGGGTCGACCTTTCACGATGGAACTTAACTGTTCCAGGAAGCTCTCCAGCTGATTCATCTCGTCATCCAGTTTTATTTTTACTTTATTATTTTGTTCGGGTTGGCTTAGCAACAAGATTATAAAAAAACATCCTCCCAGTAATTATAATGAATTTTCCCTAGGCTATTATGATTCCTCCTTGGAAACGATGAGCTGTCTTATTATTTCTGCTCTTAAATTCATCTCAGTTTATAATCCTAAAATATTGTCTACAAAAAATACCAAAATCATTAATACATCATCATTATTAATCTGATTTATAATTTAAATGCAATTAACCCATCTGCAGTGCAGAATGAGTTAAAAAAAAAAAAAAAAGATGTCTACATATGTTTTGGCCTAAATTGAGTATTTTTTTTTTATTTACCTGTATGTCTTATACGTTTTACAGTTCGGTATTTGCATACATTCTTTTGTATTTGATATAGTTCTCCTATGTTTAGTCTATTTCTGTTTGAGCGTTCCTTCCATTGTTTCCGTTCTGTTTGCTAGGTGTGCTGATCATACACACCAGTTTCGGTTTCTTGATTAGTGTCCCTTCCTGCTGCCGCCACTAATCACGCTTGCATCGTTTCCTTTTTTTACGCATCCTGGGAACACGTCTACCGCGACCCGAATGCAACATTTTCTATTATTTTGTTGTGGCGATCGATAAAGGTATCCATCAAGCGGGACTTCTGTTTCTGGGTTAAGAGTGAACAATATGGTGGCTAATGTCTCTTCGCCGTGACAATCAAGTTGACCAACTTTTGGCAGAACAACTTATTGATGCACTTCATCTTAGACTCCAACCTCATCAATAACAAATTGCCACATTGGTGAGCCTTTGGCCTGAGCATTGTCAAAAGACTTCAGTACAGCAGGACTCAATATGACTTGACGTGCCATTTAATGCTCTCAGCTCTTAGCTTTCAGCAGCTGTCTGTTCAATGTGTTGATCGTGTCACTCTCCCAGGACAGAGTGACTGTGTGCTGCGTGATGAGCCAAGAAGACGCCAAGAGGAATCGTCAAACAAAAAGCTTTATTTGTTTCAGCAAGACTCAGACAGGAACTGCAGTTTCCAGGAGAAGGAGTGGGCCGAATCTCTTCTGATGTCCTCTCGGACAACTGTTCGTAAATACCTTTTTACACAAAGACCCTTACTCTTTGTGGTTCTAGCCTGGCCAATCAATATTTCCTTGATATAATTCCTCTGATCAATTTGAGTCTGGTGACCTCCGACCCCTATCCTCTACCCCTATCTGTGGGGTTTCCTACCACATGTTGCTGATGTCTTTATTATCTCTCCTAAAATCCAACTGCTACGATCCCTTAATTTCCTGAAGTGCTTGTGATGGACATGTGCACTTTTGCCCATAGAAGAATAAACATTTTGAAGGATTCTGTGACCAAATACAAACACATGCTACTTTCAATCATATAAGAACATTGTACATGATATAATTCACTTCAAATGCTAAGTGTAGAACAATTCTGACTAATTCTGCACTTCCTTTTAGACATCAATGCACAGATCCACATAACATTGCTGAGCTTTTGACGTGAGCTATGTGGAATGACAACGCAAACTAATAATAACAAAGGCCATTAGCCCTGGCTATTTTAGCTGTGACTGTCAGGTTGACTAACTTTTGGCAGAACTTACAACCGTGGTTTCCGCACATCGAAGACCTTTGTCTGACTTAAAAGGAATTTCCCAGGACGTGACAAAGGTTGTGGCTATGTGTAGTGGCCGGGTGACTGCCATAGCAATGATACTTTGAGGACCGTCCGGGCTACCGGTGAGTACTGTAATCTACAGTAGAACGCATTTAAGGCTACAATATTGGGTGAAACGAGTGTAAAGGTGACGATATGAGTGTTATTTCATGTTTGGAAGTAAAAATATAATATTGTTTTAAAGTTTTGGGGCAATTCCACCGAATTTGCGTTGTTTGCTTGCTCTAAGCTTGCAAAATAAAGTCATATGTTTGTCTATTTTCAAATGTAAATCTGATTATACACATATTGAACATCTCTGAAGGTGTATTGGACCATTCCAGGCAACCTTATTCTGTTTTTTTACAAGGTATCGGAGTTTATTGATGTAAATAACATGACTGAAAGTAATATTTTTGCATAAAATTAGCAACTACATGGCATCTATGCTAATAACATATTACATTAATTTAACAAAAAAATAATTTGAAGATATAATTAATTTATGTAACAGGACAGTGTTGACACCCCACACCCAGTCATAGTTGAAAGGTTGAATATCAAATACAAACTGTGAGGAAACATACTATTGGCCTTTTAAAAAAAACATTTGACTTAAAAAAAAGAATAATAATTCATGTAATAACATTTTTGGCTTGTGGCAGAGGGGTTAGTGCATCTGCCTCACAATACGAAGGTCCTGAGTAGTCTTGGGTTCAATCCCGGGCTCGGGATCTTTCTGTGTGGAGTTTACATGTCCTCCCCGTGACTGCGTGGGTTCCCTCCGGGTACTCCGGCTTCCTCCCACCTCCAAAGACATGCACCTGGGGATAAGTTGATTGGCAACACTAAAATTGGCCCTAGTGTGTGGATGTGAGTGTGAATGTTGTCTGTCTATCTGTGTTGGCCCTGCGATGAGGTGGCGACTTGTCCAGGGTGTACCCTGCCTTCCGCCCGATTGTAGCTGAGATAGGCTCCAGCGCCCCCCGCGACCCCGAAGGGAATAAGCGGTAGAAAATGGATGGATGGATGGATAACATTTTTCATTAAACTGTGTTGTAAATGTATTTTCTGTGTGATTAAAATTGTTTTTTTTAAACATTATCTTCCATAAATCTCTATATGTGCACATTTCCTGATCATGTTGTGCGCAGGAAGCTGATATGAGGCTATGCAAACTTACCAGTTGTTGTGCAGTGTGCCATGTTCTAAGCGCACCCAATGAATTCATCTTAGAAAACAGACGTTTTCTCATTTAAGAGTGTTAGCAAGTATCTCCAAGTCTGCTGCGCAGGCAAGTCAGCACCGCATGGCTATTGGTTTTTACTCAGCCATGTGCCTCCTTCCTGGAAGTGATACACAGTGGTGGTCAACCAAGCCAAGATTGCTGTTATGCAGCAAGCATTACCCAAGGGGCCTTGATCTTCCTGCATAATGCAGATACGAGCAAAAATCTAACTATGCAATGAAATACTGTAGATCCCTATACTTTATCAAAAAAAAATGTCTTGAGTGATATCAAGATTTATACGTCAGTCAAATTCCCAGAATTGTCTAACTATCTTGGGCTCCAGTCGTCATTCTACACGACTAAACAGAGGAATACATTGAAAAGCGTGGAGGGCTCCAACTTCTTTGTCTGTGGCTAGGTCAAGGAGGTTGTTATCAAGACTCTCCCGGATGACTCATGCATAATTTTTCCTCGGGTAAGGTTGCATTTCATGACTTAACTTTGCGTCTACAGCCATGTTTGTTGTTGTTGTTGCGCGTGCCGTTTACGAGTATGTGTGTTTTCCCCATCTTTGTCAAAATGTAACTGTAGATGTCAACATTGTGTATGTGCTGAAAGCTTCGTGTATGCCTGATTGATTAACCTTTGGTAAAAGCGTAATAACTCTTTTATGTTTTGGTCACATTTTTTTTTTTTTTTTATTTAGGCTTTATGAAACACTCATAGCAAAAATGTGGTTTAAGAAATGCAATTAATTTTCAGATCACACTTAAATGAGAAACAATGATATCAAACAAACCTTTTAATAACAAAGTGATCACTGCAAACGTGTGCATTATTCGACCCTGCTCCATTGGACTGGAGTGTGTGCTATTTTCCTGAAGAAATGTTTATCTTTTTCGCAATTTGAACGGTTCGTACAGCCGAAAAACAACGCAAGTGTAGGGCATTTTTTCTTCGAAAAAAGCTAAATGGCGCCTAGTACCCATTGAGAACAGACGCTGGCTTGACCACCGTGCATATTTAATGAGCCGACATGACGTCATGTAAATCCAAGCAACTCCTGTTTGTCAGCAATGTCGCTAATATAACAATGTTTATGTAGTATTATAGGGCCCATTTTAGGGATGTTTAACGTGTTGGTGGCACGCAGCATTGAGAGGCTTCACTTTCTATACTGAACAAAAATATAAACGCAACACTGTTGTTTTTGCTCCCATTTTTCATGAGTTGAACTCAACTATCTAAAACTTTAACTATATACACAAAATACCTATTCATCCCAAATCTGTATAAATCTGTGTGTGAACGTCTCTTTGCAGGGAGGGTTCTCCTGGTGCCGACAGATCTTTCGTGAGCCCGGTGGAGAGGTTGGAGCAAGTCTTTTATTTGTCATACACAAGTATGGTTTGCTTTCCAGCAAGATATATTTAAGACTTTTCAGTCCGGCGTGTCTCTGTCCGTGCTCGTTCGGTCTCTGTGCGTGTCTCTCTCTCTCTCTATCTCCAACTCCAACAACGTGTCTCGGTCCGACTGCTGCTAATAAAGGCGACAGGTGATTAGATAACCAGCCCCAGCTGGGCAATCTACTCACCTGCTTCGAGGCCGGTCCTTACACACCCCGCTCCGTGGCAGGCCTGCAGACCACGCCCCCCTCCACACTGTGTTAGCGAGCATTTCTTCTTTGCCAAGATAATCCCACCTCACAGGTGTGGCTTAGGCTGCCCATTCTGAAATGTGAAGTTTTGCTTTAATGCGGGTCTGAGCGGGTCAGAAAAGCAGTCAGTATCTGATGTGCAACACATCTCCTTCACATAGAGTTGACTAGGTTGTTAATTGTGGCCTGTGGGATGTCGGTCCACTCCTCTTCAGTTGCTGTGCGACGTTGCTGGATATTGGCAGGAACTGGAACGCGGTGTCGTTAAGACGCAGATCCACAGCACTCCAAACATGCTCAATGGGTGACATGTTCGGTGAATATGTTGGCCATGCAAGAACTGGGATGTTTTCAGCCTCCGGGAATTGTGTACAGACCCTTGCAGCATGGGGCCATGCAAGAACTGGGGTGTTTTCAGCTTCCAGGAATTGTGTACAGATCCTTGCAACATGGGGCCGTGCATTGTCATGCTGGAACATGAAGTGATGGTCTTAGGTGAATCAGTGTTAATTACCTTGACAAAGAATTTTCGTCTTGGTTATTGCCAACGACCTATTTTCCCCTGACTCATCTAGGACAGGGCATCACGGTGGAACAGGGGTTTGTGCATGTACCTCCCAATAATAAGGTTCTGAGTTCAATTCCGGGCTCGGGATCTTTCTGTGTGGAGTTTGCATGTTCTCCCTGTGACTGTGTGGGTTCCCTCCGGGTACTCCGGCTTCCTCCCACCTCCAAAGATATGCACCTGGGGATAGGTTGATTGGCAACACTGAATGGTCCCTAGTGTGTGAATGTTGTCTGTCTATCTGAGTTGGCCCTGCGATGAGGTGGCGACTTGTCCAGGGTGTACCCCGCCTTCCGCCCGAATGCAGCTGAGATAGGCTCCAGATGGATGGATGGATGGATGGAATAATCCAGGACAATATTGAATCACAACAAATGCACATTGACGAAAACAATGACAACATTAATTGACAATTTAGTCGATGAATAAAAATGAGACGGAAATAATTGACAGAGGCGAAATACAATCATATTTAATTTCGTCTTTAGGCGGGTGGGACAAGTTAGGAATCCATCCAATCACAGTAGCATACAGGGGGTGTTGGGGGGGTTATAGAATCAAAACTACAACTACTAAGACAGTGTTTGATTTTTTCACTGGCAAACAAGACTGTGTTGTATAGATGTAACGACAAACGGTATTAATAATGTGACGGCGACAACACTCCTGACAGTTAGTATAACCCTTTAGAATTAAAACAATCCAAAAACTGAGATTTATAACTGCACTTTGATAAACTCACGGAGCGACTTGTGTCGGCTCACTAGCTTAAATGCTAACATGAAAACAAGAGACATACGTCTTTCCGCGTTAAAAACCACATACCACAATCTAAACTTCTATAAACACATTACTATCTGAGCAACTAAGCTATTCAGTTGTGCTCATTGAACCTACAAGCTGTGCTCTCTGAGAACGGAATTATGACGACCGATCTTTCCTCAGAGGACAAGACATGGAGGTGTTTTAAGGTGTGTTCAAGTACTACTGAACAGAGTAGGACAACCCACGCCAGAAGTAATTCATAATTATAATAGAATATACATCTTAAAGTGCTACAGTACAAACCAATATGTCCAGTAAAACAATACAAGTTTAGCTATAAAACAGATAAAACACTAAAACACTTTAATGCAGTGCTTCTCAATTATTTTCTTTTAGTTTACAAACTTTTGGCCTGTACTGTATGTATATGTCCTAGTTGGTATAATTAGACGGGTGTCAATTGTGCTCACTCACTGTATTTATACAAAATATAGAGTAAAACTAGTTTCTTCATATGAGCATTTTAGTCACATATTATTCAACATTTGAAAACAATGCTTAATTTCAGCTAAAATAATAACACGCAGTAAAGTTAGTATCAAATGTACTCATTAAAATATTCATGGAGTGCAGGTCTTCTTGTGAATTTAGCTTTTGAGATGTTCTGCACTAATCCTAGTAAAGGGGTTTTATGACATATTCAAAAATGTGTTATCCGTTAAACTTTATATTTTAGTCAACAAAATTTACTGTAATTTTCGTCGACTAAAATGTTGAGGAATTTAGTTGACTAAAACTAAATTATTTTAGTTGACTAAGATATGACTTAAACTAAAAACGTTTTCGTCAAAAGACTATGACTAAGACTAAATTAAAAACTGCTGTCAAAATTAACAATAGGCCTCGTCCCGGTATCTCTGTGCATTTATAATGTCAGGGATCTATTCTAGGCCCCATCCTGTTTGCGCTATATCTTCTCCCTCTTGGAGAGATTTTTAAGAGGCATGGAATGTCTTATCACTTTTATGCAGATGACTGCCAAATTTATATGCCGATTTCAAAAGGCCACGGCCCCCTGACACCCCTTCTCAACGGTCTATGCGATGTCAAGGCTTGGTTAGCCCAGAATTTTTTAATAATGAATGAGGGAATAACGGAAATTTCAGTTTTTGGTCCGGCCCTCACTGACTTGGGACCATAGCAAAATTATGTACGTCCCAAAGTCACCAGCCTTGGCATCACTATAGACAACGATTTTAAACTTGACAAACAAGTCAATGGCGTTTTAAAATCGTGTTTTTATCATCTTCATCTTCTTCAGAGTTTGCACTGGCTCACTGTTCATTTTAGAATTGATTTTAAAACCTTGCTGTTTGTTTTTAAAGCTTTACATGGACTGGCACCTCAGTATATCTCGGACCTCAGTATATCTCGGACCTCATCTGAGAGCCAGCTCCTGCTCGTGGTGCCCAAGACCAGACTTAAAACCAGGGGAGACCGGGCCTTCTCTGTGGTCGGCCCTAAGCTCTGGAACACTCTTCCCCTCCATGTTCAAACTGCTCCCACGGTGGAGTGTTTTAAGTCTCGTCTTAAGACCCACTTTTATTCTTTGGCTTTTAACACTACGTGAGTTGTGTGGTCTTCTGTCCTCTGTTGAATATTGTTTTTAATATTGTTGTGCAGCACTTTGGAACCATTTGTGTTGTTTAAATGTGCTATAGAAATAAAGTGGATTGGATTGGATTGGTTGACATCAGCAAACCTTTCTCCCACGCGACACCACACACGCTGCCATCTGCCCTGAACAGTAAAAACCGGGATCCATCCGTGAAGAGAACACCTCTCCAACGTGCCAGACGCCTTCGAATGTGAGCATTTGCCCATTCAAGTCAATTACGACGACAAACTACAGTTAGGTCGAGACCCCGGTGAGGACGACGAGCATGCAGATGAGCTTCCCTGAGACGGTTTCTCACAGTTTATGCAGAAATTCTTTGGTTATGCAAACCAATTGTTGCAGCAGCTGTCCAGGTGGCTGGTCTCAGACAATCATGGAGATGCACCTGCTGGATGTGGGGATCCTGGGCTGGTGTGGTTCCATGTGGTCTGTGGTTGTGAGGCCGGATGGATGTACTGCCAAATTCTCTGAAACGACTTCGGAGACGGCTTATGGTAGAGAAATGAACATTCAGTTGACGGGCAACAGCTCTGGTGGACATTCCTGCAGTCAGCATGCCGACTGCACACTCCCTCACAACTTGGGACATCTGCGGCATTGCGCTGTGTGATGAAACTGCACATTTCAGAGTGGCTTTTTATAATGGGCAGCCTAAGGCACACCTGTGCAATAATCATGCTGTTTAATCACATACTTGCCAACCTTGAGACCTCCGATTTCGGGAGGTGGGGGATGGTCGGGGGTGGGGTGGGGCGTGGTTAAGAGGGGAGGAGTATATTGACAGCTAGAATTCACCAAGTCAAGTATTTCATACATATATATATATATATGTATATATATATATATCTACATCCTGAAAATATGCAAACAAAACTGTGTTTGGATAATTGATACTTCAAACTTGCATAAATAAATATTAAGGAATATAACATAACTTGTCTTCTGAGAGCTTCAAAATGTAGTGAATAAAATGCTAAAGTTGTTGATAAACAAGCAATTATTTTAATAATTAAATATGGTCATTTTAAATGAATTATGATAATTTAAAATTCATTATTTCAAATGTTTATTTTAATGTAAAATTCTATGGCTGGATGTAATAAGGAGTCAGAAAAAATAAAAATACAATTAATTTTGATGTTTTTAGCAAAATATAGTAAAAATTAATTTTTTATTTTTATTTTTTTTAATTAATAAATATATTTATTTTTAGGTAAGATAAACATAATACAATGTATCTCTCGTCTGGATGATTTAGTTCTTGTCACCCTGTTGTCCTCCCATAGTGAAAAAAGGCTGTCCTCACACAGGTCCGCATGGAGCTGGAGGGGGCGTGGCCTCCAGCTCCGGCTGAAAATCGGGAGATTTTCGGGAGAATATTTGTCCCGGGAGGTTTTCGAGAGAGGCGCTGAATTTCGGGAGTCTCCCGGAAAATTCGGGAGGGTTGGCAAGTATGTTTAATCAGCATCTTTATAAGCCACACCTGTGAGGTGGGACGGATTATCTTGGCAAAGAAGAAATCTGTGTTAGTGAGCACTAACACAGATTTAGACAGATTTGTGAACAATATTTGTGTATATAGTAAAAGCTTTAAATCTTTGAGTTCAACACATGAAAAATGGGAATAAAAACAAAAGTGTTGCATTTATATGTGTCCAGTGTAGCAAAGAGTGCCAACATAAGTGTGGAAATGAAAAGTCCATCAATATTTCTATCTTAATGAAAAAGGCTTTTTGCTGCAATGTTCGCCGTTTGCCAAGTGTTTCATCTGATAATATGCGCTGTGAAGACAACCCTTTTTCCAAGAATATTCATGAAGACGTCAGGACAGAACACACATGAATCATCCTCACTGTAAACCTGACAGTTTCTTATAAAGAAATCATGACGTTGCCATGGTGAAGTCAGACGAAGGGGGTCCGGGGGGGGGAAGGTCAACTGCTGCACATGACAGCGTCATTGGACGTTTTGGAATGCAGCACGAGATAATAGAATCAGTGAGAAGTGAGGGAGGAATTTCAACTAGGACTGAGCATCTCAATCAAGAAAAAGTATTGGTATCAGTGTTAATACTAACATTTGCTGGATGACTTACCCCTAACATCTTACTGCAACAACAGCTCACAGTGATACACAATCACAGTTTCCCCTTTTCTTGCATTTATAATATTATGTACATTCATCCATGGTATCGAAATTACCCTATCTTTATGTATTTGGTGCATGCAAAACACATTCCGTTTCCCGGGCTATCATTGCGTGCCAGCTGTCTCAAAGCCATACATTCTTCGGCTCATTTAGGCCGCCTACTAACATGACGAGGACCCGTAGCCTGGATAAATTTAGCGCGCATCAGTGACGAATCACCCGCAAAATCGGCAGTTATCCTTGTGATAACTGTATGAATGGCGAGCGATGAAGGGAGAACACAAAGGATGTATCATTGTTCTACAGAACGTTTGTGAAGTGGATGTCTCTATATATGGCTCAGTACCATCCTACACATGTTCTGCTTGAAGAAGTACAATGATGTGTTTGTGTGTGGGGGATTCCTACGATTACGTTTTTTATGTCTCGATCAGGGTTACTTTTTCCTACAAGGGTTACATACAAAACAATTGAAGAATGCGGGTGCAGGCACTTTGATACATTAAAGCTACTGCAACCAATGTTCCCTCTAATTTTTCATGTGTGTGAGCAAACGCAAAAACTCCCTGAGCATTCAGTGGAGTCCATGTGAGCAACATCAGACGTGCACACTGTGGCTACACCAGCAGCACACCTGTCCCAAACCTGACTAAATAACAAGTTCAATCTCCATCCATCCATCCATTTTCAACCGCTTGTCCCTTTTGGGGTCCCTGGAGCCTATCTCAGCTGCATTCGGGCGGAAGGCGGGGTACACCCTATACAAGTCCCCACCTCATCGCAGGGCCAACACAGATAGACAGACAACATTATCTTATTATTATAATCAAATGACAGCAGTCATTTCCATGAGGTTATTTTCTAATATAAGTGTTTAGGCCCACTTACAATGACAATAACAAAAAATATTGTTTTTCATGAACTGTGTACTTGTATAGTTTGTCTGGGTGGAGGTCCAGCTTTGGAAATAATTTGTACCCCTTTCAGACATGACATTTAGTTCTCATTAAAACATTCACATGTTGCACAATGAGATGTAAGCAGGGGATCATGTGTACATTCCTGCAACTTCCTGTTTGTAAAAAATATATTTTCATTAGTATTTATTTATTTATTTATTTATTTTATTTATTTATTTTTTTTTGTGTCCTGTCCAGCTTCTCAGGCAAATCATATAGTTGATGTAGATGCCCATGTCGGCTGTTCAGATATACTTTACAAAAGAGAAGTGTCAGGATACTTCTCTTGTTGCCTTATTTGTATTTGACTTTATTAAATGTATTTATATTATCATTTAGTGCAGCCGGGCCAGAGCAGGAGGGGATAGAAAGAGAAAAAAAAGAAGACAGAGGGGGAAATTGTGGGGACAAGAGGGGGATTAGACAGAGAGACAAAATCAACAACAGCAAACAACAACAACAACAACAATAGAGCAACATCAGCAAATACGACATGTACAAATATGATGGTAAAAGTAATAGCAAATAAGCAGTTAGTATTTATTTAATATACTAACAGCATTTCATGATTAATATTTATAAATTAAGATTCCTAATTAATGACACTAGAATAAGCACACATTTGATTGGTAAATGTAAATAAATGATAAATGGGTTGCACTTGTATAGCGCTTTTCTACCTTTAAGGTACTCAAAGCGCTTTGACACTACTTCCACATTTACCCATTCACACACACATTCACACACTGATGGAGGGAGCTGCCATGCAAGGCGCTAACCAACACCCATCTGGAGCAAGGGTGAAGTGTCTTGCTCAGGACACAACGGACATGACGAGGTTGGTACTAGGTGGGGATTGAACCAGGGACCCTCGGGTTGCGCACGGCCACTCTCCCACTGCGCCACGCCGTCCCCAAAATCATAGTGTAACGACCTAGAATGACACTTTATGTGTGGTGTTGGAGTTGTCCGACTTTTTGTGTGACTGTAAACGTATCACTGGCTAAGTGCCATATGTGCATGTGTTGGCGCAAGTGAGAAAGAGCGAGCGGCTGCTGTTGATATAACAAAGTTGCTTTTGGTCTGGTTTGTACTGCAGAAAATGACCAGTTTTGCTAGATATAATTTTTTTTACTAATGTTTTGGTGATGTGTTTATGGCCGACGATAAAGAGTTTTGCTCAGTAAAGTGATCGATGGAATTCATGTCCTCAAAGCGTCTTAACAGACGTTACAATATTTGAACAATGATGACAAAAACTGTTTTCTCTGTCGTGTCCGTGTCGTGTCGAAAATTGTTATGCGCTTATTTTTTTATTTGATTTTGTGCGTGGCATAGATTTGCCGTGCGCAGAGGACGCTTGAGCAGTGCGGAATTGCACAGGCGCGCACCTTAGAGGGAACGTTGACTGCAACCAATACAATGTACAGTCGTGGTCAAAAGTTTACATACACTTGTAAAGAACATAATGTCATTGCTGTCTTGAGTTTCCAATAATTTCTACAACTCTTATTTTTTGGTGATAGAGTGATTGGAGCACATACTTGTTGGTCACAAAAAACATCTGCCCACAGAACTTTCCTCCAGAAGGTTTTATCTTTGTCCATGTGATGTCAGATTAAGGTTGCGAGGGGAGGAGTATATTTACAGCTAGAATTCACCAAGTC
This sequence comes from Nerophis lumbriciformis, assembly GCF_033978685.3. Classification (NCBI taxonomy): domain Eukaryota; kingdom Metazoa; phylum Chordata; class Actinopteri; order Syngnathiformes; family Syngnathidae; genus Nerophis; species Nerophis lumbriciformis. Next base: position 19,136,849 of record NC_084568.2, read on the forward strand.
AAGTATTTCATAGATAGATAGATATATATATATATATATATATATATATATATATATATATATATATATATATATATATATATATATATATATATATATATATATCTAAGAAATACTTGACTTTCAGTGAATTCTAGCTATATATATATATATATTTATTTTATTATATATATATATATGTATATATAAATAAAAGAAATACTTGAATTTCAGTGTTCATTTATTTACACATATACACACACATAACACTCATCTACTCATTGTTGAGTTAAGGGTTGAATTGTCCATCCTTGTTCTATTCTCTGTCTCTATTTTTCTAACCATGCTGAACACCCTCTCTGATAGTGCATTGATGTGTGGCACGCACAAAAGTGCTTTCATCAAATGCATTAGAGTCTGGAATCTTCCATCCCTCCCTAGCATGGCCCAAAACCAGTCAATCTTTGCTTCCTGAGGAAAATCTTCAGTGCCAAGCACTTGGTCGTCCACTACTTCTTCCCGGAGGCTATCCAGATCCAATCACAACTGCGGCTTGGAACTTACAAGCTGTTATGAGAGTAGTGTATGTGTGTGTGTGGCCCTTTAATAGGTGAGCATGTGAGGTGAGTGACGTCAGTGAGTGTGTGGGCGAGAGAAGAGAGGGAGCGGTAGCGTGAGTGCTGCGGGACTAGTTTGTTTTGTGTTCGATTGGCTGTGTGCAAGTAATCAATAAAGCAAGATTTGCAACTAATCGCCGGACTCAGGCAGGAAATGTGCAACAAAGCGTATTTCTTCATCTTACTCGTCGTCGGCGTCGCCATGGCTGTATCTTCCTCGTTCTTCTGCTTCGTCTCCTTGTTGTGTGCGCAGTTGTGCACTGCACTCTCTAAAAGCCGTATATGTTATTGATGTTATAGATGGCAGTATTGTCCTGTTTAAGAGTGTCACAACATTGCTGTTTACGGCAGACGAACTGCTTTACAGTAGACAAAAACATGACTGCTGTTGTTGTGTGTTGTTGCCGCGCTGGGAGGGCGTGGCCTCCAGCTCCGCCTGAATTTCGGGAGATTTTCGGGAGAAAATTTGTCCCGGGAGGTTTTCTGGAGAGGCGCTGAATTTCGGGAGTCTCCCGGAAAATCCGGGAAGGTTGGCAAGTATGATTCATCGGCAGTGCGCCTTATAATCCGGTGCGCCCTATGGTCCGGAAAATACGGTATGTGGTTTTTTCACTACTTTGACCTCGTGTATCCTTTGGAGAGTATTTTTCTTCTTCTCTTCTTATGAACCGGTGGAAAAATAAATAGTGATTCCCAATCGGAAATAAACGAGCGCATTATTTAGGGCAGCACAATGAGACCAACGTCACGAGTGGGGTTGAGAATATGAAGGTACAATTCAGGCACATAAAAGCAATATTATTGGAGGTAGCCTTGGTGTAAAACTGAGTCAGCAGTCGTGTCAAGTCCGTCCCGTCTTCACTGAAAACAGTGTTAGTAGACTTTATGCGTCAGTTGCACTAAACCACAAAGATATTACCTAACAAGTCAAATTAGGTTAAAGGCATTGGTACACTTTAGAAAGTTTATTTTTGACCATCTATTCCACCAAGTTTCTTAACCACAGCAAATGTATGATGGTCTTTATCAGAGCACAAAGAACATTTAAGTTCCATCACAGGATTATTAAGTACGAGGAGACAAAGTGCAAATAAGAGACAGAACAAATATTGCTAGCCAGCTGAAGAATGGTTTAAACAGATTATGCAGCAAAGCTGAATCCAACTGGCCACTGTCATTCGAAACAAGGAACAAAAAACTCACAGCTACTGTAAATCTGTGCAGTTATTTGATAAATGGCGTTTAATATATAATCAATGTAATGGGATGCATACAGTAAGTATTTTAACTATTGTTTTAACTAGTTTTATTTTATCTTGATTTATTTTGTGACTTGCCAAACAATATAAAAAACATGATATGGTTTCATGATACACAAAAGCCTCATCAATCAATCAAAGTTTATTAATATATGCCTTAATCAGAAGTAACACAAAGGGCTTCAGAAACCATAACGATATCCTCGGATCTGAACCCACATCTGGGCAAGAAAATACTCAACCCAACGGGAACAATGACAAACCTTGGGAGGGACCGGAGATGTGCGGGTTTGGTTCTTAGCGTCTTTAATGCACCGAATGTATCAAAGGCTCCGTTCACACTGCATGGATTTGTTGAATTCGGTCTTTTTAAACAAATGCGATTTCTAATGTGAATGCAATCTGACCCGCATGCGGACATGACGTCATGACGTCACACGCACTGCAGTGTTTACGGAAGTAAACGTGGCTTCAACTCTGGTCTGTCTCAGTACTGGCGCATTCGTGGTAATTTCAAGGATTTTGTGCAATCAAAGACAACATTTTCTGAACCAAATTATTGCGCAAAGAAGATTTAGAAGAAAGAGGAGAGAAGTATTTTGGCTCTCACAGTTTTACGGAATATTTTTGCCCCAATGTCTGCTTTCAGAGCGTGTGAACAAAGCAATCGTAGGCAAGAGTGGTGAAACTTTCATGCGAGTTCCTAAAATCAGAATCAGAAACACTTGATCAAATTCATGAAAGGTGGGAAAAAGGTAAACGTTGGGAAAGGGGGAAAGGTGAGTAAAAAAAAGTCAGTCACAGACTGGACTCTTGAGGAGGTGGGGTCCAGACTGAGGCCCAGAAAAAAAAGTTGATAGCCGTAAGCACATGTTACATAGAAACCCCGAAACTTGCAACAAAAAAAGGGGCAAGGGGCTACGGGGGCATCTAAAGCGCGCCACATTTATCCATCGCCCTAGGGGGATTTAAGCGGTGGCAAAGGCTTTGGATGGGGGTGGGGGTGGCGGTGTGTGTGCATATGCCCATTATCCAGGGTGTAGGTGATGTTGTGTCTCTAGGCCTGGAGTCTTCCTCTGCAGGCGTTACGAGCAAAGTTCAACTCCCAGGTGCTGTTGAAGTAGGGAGGAATGTCAGAGCGGCTGTCACTGGGATGTCCTCAAGGGATTTTCTGAACAGCCTTCCTCTATTGTGAGCAGCGTCAAGGCCATTTGACGCAATCGAATCGTAGATAAGGATTGTTGTTTTTCAAGCGAGCAGACACTCAATGCCTTGTCTGGTCGTCTTTCCGGCACATACGAGTGACATAGCTCGCCCCAAAGCTGACGAAAAATCTGATTCAATTCACATACAGGTCGCATCGCGTGTAGACTGAAGTCACATTTGAACAGATCAGATTTCAACCGGATTCAGGACTACCTCCAGATGTGGCCTGAATCTGATGCCAAAAGATCAGCTTTGAAGCAGTTTGAAGCATTTATACTGGCAAAAAAAAACAGATCTGTGTCACTTCAGATTTGGTGTGCAGTGTAAACTGGGCCATAAAGAGCAAGCAGGGAGAAACAGAGGGAAGCAACGTGACCGCCTACACCAAGTGCTAAGAGAGAATCCTTGGCAAACATACCATTTTCACGTGCCTTCTGCGCCGTGGTCAACTGTTTATTTTGTAACCTAAGACGCGTATCACTTTTTGATGACGTTCCAGTCGGATGAATGCGACCTGAGCATTCACATTGACGACGCATTGCTTATATACCATACCATACCATACCAACTTTATTTATAAAGCCCTTTAAAAACAACCACAGTTGAAGAACAAAGGGCTCTACACCACAAAGAAATAGAGGCAAAGGACAGACTAAAAAATAACATTTAAAACAGAAGTAAAATACACATTGAAAAAGCAAATACAAATTACCCTAAGAACAATTTGTTAGATAAAAAGCAGTTAAAAAGTTAAAAACAGTTAAAAACAGTTTAAAGTCTCATGCTGGGTTAAAAGCCAGTGAATACAAATGGGTTTTAAGAAGGGTCTTAAAAGTAGCCAAAGAAGGGGCCTGTCTCACATGGAGAGGGAGATTGTTCCAGAGTTTGGGACCCGCAACAGAGAAGGCTCTGTCCCTTCTGAGCTTGCGCTTTGATTTGGGTACCTCCAGGATCAGCTGATCAGCTGACCTGAGAGACGACTTATTTACTTATATATACGACTTATTTTCACATACAAAAGGCCTGGTTCGTATATGAAAAATGTGGAATTGCAGTATTCACAGACATAAAAAAATCAGATACAGGTCACATATGGGCAAAAAAATGTAGTTCACCTACAGCGTGAACAATGCCAAAATGGTCACAACTCCTTTAATTTTTTCAGTGACACAAGTTTGGACACTCCTGATGTGATCCTTGTAGATCAGGCCTGGGAAATTATTTTGACTCGGGTGGCCAAATTTAGAGAAAAAAATGTGTATTTTTTTTTTTGTTGTATTAGGAACACTAATACAAAACCTCACAATAATGTCTGATTGAATGCTAAAAAACGTTATGACAGACAGTGTTAAAAAACGGAATGGAATTTAAAAAATGTGACTGAATGAGAATGTGGGATTTACAATATTAACTATGAACAATAAAACACTGAATATTGACAACATATGAACGTTACAATACAATATACAATCAAGCGAGACCCAACAAAAATGCAACAAACACAGCGAAATATGAACCCACCCAAAAAAGCCCACTTACAATCTGATATATCCTAATGTTTAGAACATTGTTGTAAAAATCTCCTTCCGCGTCTGTCCCTGACACCCGCATTTCAGGCTGGCCGCACTGGAAACACTCTGTGGAACCGGTCCCCACTCATACTGCTTTGTGCCTCGTCTGAGCTGCTGTGACGTAGGTTACCATAGTAACTCGTATATCATGCAAAGGCGCAGATTCCAACCATTAAAATAATTTGTATGGATCAAGACTTACGGTAATTTGAAACATCACTGCACATCATAATGGCAGCTACAGTTTCCATCTTAAAGATCTAAAAAAAAATAGTTTGTCAATTTGCCCAGGTCTGTTGTAGATGCAGAGAAAACCTTTATTTACTTCAGTTCTAATATGTATTTTTCGAGCAAAATGTTCCAGGGTATTGGGAGGTTAACAAAATAAAACAAATAAGTATACAGTACAGTGTTTATTTTCACATTGTGTTGCTTAAATCATTATGGTGTTCATGTCTTACCACATAACTAAGATGTTTCTTGTTGATTTTACTGTAGCAACACTTAACAGGCTGTATGTGATTTTCTCCTTCCATAACTTTAATGGTTCCTTAAGCCTGCTATTGCTCCACCGTAATGCCCAACCAGTGGGTGGTAAAGAGATTGAGCCGCTTGGGGGCTTCATATGACGAACATAAAAGACATCATGGTAAACTGCGGGGAATACAATCGGTGACGTCTGCTCGATTTCCAACGCTAAAGTTGGGTGGGAGGCTCCGCCATCATAGGCCATACTGACGTATGACTCAACCCTCATGGCACTATCCACAGGGAGGAACAAGATGTCCCTCATGTTGGGGTCCTGCATGTCACCATCAGTCTGTCATGGGCATTGGACCAATGTTACCGGGCACAGCCTGCATGAATGGGCGCTACGTGACGTGTACGTTCGCAGTGCAGAGCCTGGTCAGCAACGCTTGGGTCTGAGCCCGGGCTAATGTGGGAAGAGGTGTGATTTAAATCATCACTTAGCTCCCCATTGTGGTGCTTCATCGCCACACAGCGCCTTGCGAACCAGACTTCTTCGTCACCGGGTGTCTAAACAACACCTCCCAGCATGGGCATATTTATTTTAGGCAGTGATACATGGGTATTTACAGTTACAAATAAGATATAGAAGTGGGCAGGACTGACGCACTGCATTTAAAATTGGCAAGATTATTTCAGGATTTTGTGCCGTTAATTTGTTAAAATGATTATAGTCAGATCAAATCACAGGGTAAAGATTATATGCAAGAATATATGTTATTAATAAACTAATAAAATATACATCAGATAACAATATCAACAAAATAATTTAAAAAAAATTACGTACAATTTTTTAAGCAAATAACTAAACAAATGGCGTGCCTTAGAATACACTTATAGTGAATATTTGATTTGATTTACCTTAATTGCACTCGTTTACTGCTTCCTCTGTTTGGGCATACATCTTCATTCAATAAAACTGCGTCCTTTTTGGCAACATTTCTGACTATAAATGAGACCATTTGAAATGTTTACCCTCAAATTCCCTAAATCTGTACACAATATAACTAAAAGATCAATAAAAAGTAAAAAAAAAAAAAAAAAAAGTTAATCTGGACGCTCGCTTAGTTATTGTTGTCAAAGATGGGGGACGATCAGCAATCATTTGCAGGAACTTCAGACAAAATTTGCAAATCTTTCAAACCTGATGCTGAAAATCTGTGGCAGCAATCACTTAAAAGGGGACTAAACAATTTTATCCAAGGCTGCATACATGTTTGTGTTTCAAAAGGCAGAAATTGCAAAGTGCGTCCAGATGCAAAGTGCTGACAGTCAATGCCAAAAAAAATCTGCGACCACATAGATTGCAGATTCAAAGTACATGAGGAAAAAAATAGAGGATTCCTGAGGCTATCATTGTTACCAACAAAATAACCCTGATAGATAGCCACATTAAAGGAGAGAAGCTAAAAGTAGGGGTGTAATGATTAATCAATTTATATCCCTAAATTTCAAATATAGCAATCTGTGCTCAGCAAGGCGGCCTTCCGGAAGATAGGTTTCTGTTACGGCGTGGTCGCATGGTGATGCGCGGATCGTTCTCCCAGGATGCAGACGGATACTCCGGAGGCAAGGTGCAGGTGAGATAATGATGTATTTGCATAAATCATACAGGATAAAAAAACAAATAAAACTAGCGTGCCGATCGCACGGGAAGAAAAGCTAAGGGAATAGCTAGCGCGAAAGCTTAGCATAAAAACAGGCAAACAAAATGCAAAGCTTAGCTCAGGAATCATAGAAATAAACGTCGTAACTGTTGCGTGGAAGCAAATAAGAAACCTAGTGTGGTGAAAAGCAGGAATAAATAGATCTCTGATTAGTGCCCAGAAGCAGGTGAGCGTCCCGAACACTAATCAGAGGCAGGTGAAACTAATCAGCACCCATGGTAACCAAAACACAACCCTAGGGGTGCTCAAAACAGGAACTGAAGGAGTCAAAAACTAAACAAACATGATCACGGCAACGGATCATGACAGGTATCGATCCAAGATCTTTTCAAAAAAAGGAATTGGTCAATTTTATCGATAATAGAAAAAGGAAAACATTGGATTTAAGAACGGCAGACTTTATATGAAGTTTAGCACTTTTAATGATAAGGATGTTAAACGTTCAGTCTGTTTGCCCGTATGTGGCGTCATCAAAACGAGAATGGCGGATATCTACGGTGGACAAGACAGGTCATAACAAAGGCAAACGCCACAATACAATATCATAGATTACACTACAAAAAACTTTCGGCAACAGCATGATTGCAAAATCCACAACAAAAACACGCAACATAACACAATAATATAAAGCTGCAACAACTTTAAGCCACAGAAGATTCGATAGACACAACAAAAGTGACAGCGAAGAAAGTTACGGCAACGCACTGACTTCCGTAACTCAAGGAGAAGACATTTCATGGGAAACAAATTAATAGAAGAGATGGTTGGAGGAGGCTATGGAAATGAGGAAGCAGTGGGCCAACACCATCAACGCACACCTGGGACGCTGTCCTTCATCGGCGACGCCAGGGCGGAGAACAAATACGGTATGGCTGGGTCGGGAAACTTTATTTAGCAATAAATGTTGGTTACTGTACTTTTACTGAAATGTCCTTGAATGTTTAAATTGTGAGCAGAAAATGTTTCTTGTTAATTAACCCAAAGTGTTGGTTGCACTTTATTCAAATAAGATGTGAATGAATTAGCCATTAATTGTTGTTTACATTTTTGTATGTATCCATTTATACATAATTCCTTCACAAGAACTATCAGTAATATAGGAAACTTCACCTGCAATATCAAGTATGCAGTATTTATTTCAGTCACACTGGTTGATATTTTTGCTAAAAAGTTACTGAATCGATTTTAACTCACTGAATCATTTCTGATCAATCCTTCCAGAAAGATAAAATTGTACCTGAATCGTATTGGCAACCACAAATATCAAATCGATTCGAATCTTTGGTAAAACAAATCATTACATATCTAGTAAAAAGTGTTATGTTCCAGCACAAGCTACCTTAACAAAATGTTTCTTCCGTAAGCTACTAGAGAAAGTAAATTGTGTAATCCTTTGTATTTATGGACGTAATGCTGTAACCATGGATTTCCTCAACGTAACTTTCAGTCAATTACTTAACTAACCTTGGAACAAGCAGCCTTTTGCTTGTTGTTCTTCACGTTCAGATAAAAACGTGGTCTCCCACAAGTTTTGATCCAGCAAAGACGTATTCCCTAGTATGTGTTCAGTTTTGGAAATGGGTTTTGCTCATTCCGAACTCTCTAGGTATTGTATATCCACAATACGTGCGCCCCATGCACAACACAGAAAATGTTTTTTTTTTTTTTTAAAAAAGGCAATCCTACTGTGTCTGTCTGTCGGTGTCTGTCTAAATCAGTGGTGTCAATGTCAATGAATTATCTATGGCCCCCGGGATGATATTTGATTAGTATTAGAACCGGCCCCCAGGCCACAGCCGCCTACTGCTGTTTTGCACGCACCAATACTCCATCAGTGTTGGCGCTAGGAATTTTCAAAATGGGGTCCCATCATCATCATAAATGTGCGGTCGTAACCGAGAGACTTTGCACAACCCTCCGCCAGCAGTCGGGGTTACCCATGGCAGAGCCCAGCTCTGAAACAAGGATCCCATTGTCCCGTGCGATTAATTCAGGGTAGGTGAGGCGACCCTTGGTGGATTGTTTCCAAAGGAGGAGCTGTGATATCAGCTCCATCTTGGCACGGAAGCAGTGACCAGCAAACTGGGCGCGACGTTGGCTCAGACGGGTGTTTGCTCGAGGTAGGTTGCCATATATTTGGTCCAAGGTGGGATGGATGGGACTGCCACGACAAGCCTTGAACCCTTCGAAGCACGTTGGTATAGCAACCGTCAAGGCGTTTTGAAGGCAAGCATTGAGGGTCCAGGTCTCGGAGCCTTACATGAGGATGGGTTCGATGGTAGACTTGAAGAGGTCTACCTTGAGTGAATTGGGCAGGTTGGAGCGCCATATGCTGTCCATTTTATTACATGCTTTCCAGGCTTTCCTGGAACGGAAGTCATTACCGGAATCCATGATCCAGGAACCGAGGTACTTAAAATCGTCAACTTGCTTGAGTGGGGCTCCAGATTTGGAGGACAGTTGTACAGCAGTTTCGGTTGAGACAAATTCTGTCTTCAAGGAGTTGCAGTGGAGACCAACTCAGTTAGCAGTATCCTCTAGAGCATGGAGAAGGGCCTCTGCATCTGCCAACGAGTTGGATGGTAATGTCATCTTTGGCCGGGTGTCTGCGGCTAGTTTGGGGCTTTAGTATCAGCCCCATGTTGTTGGGACCCCATTAAGTCATAAAAATGGGGTCCCACAGTAAATTCTTGGTGTCCCACTTTTTTGTAACCGTTTTGAAAACAAATGATGAATGTATGCATTATCCTGTTGTATCTCACATTTTATATTGTGTTTTGGAAAAAGGTTGTCTTAAACGTTACTTAATTCATTAAAAAAAATAACAAAAGAAAAAAAAATTATGCATATGTCCATCCATCCATCCATTTTCTACCGCTTATTCCCTTTGGGGTCGCGGGGGGCGCTGGAGCCTATCTCAGATGTAGTGAGTCTTATTCTGCGTTGTGTAATTTTTTTAAATAAAAGATACTTCACCATGCCGTCCGTCGGTTCAGTATTTATTGGCAACCTGTGTTGGAAACATGAAACACACACACACAGGTCTCAACTTTCTGGCGGAGTGATATCTGCTCCTTCTCATTCAAAAGTCCGAAGGAAGAGGAAGTAACATTCATTCATTCATATAAAAATAATAATAAATTAAATTACATTAACAAAAACGTTTTCTCACAAAATAATAATAATGCACAAATCCACATACCTGTGTTGGAAACATGAAACACACACACACAGGTCTCAACTTTCTGGCGGAGTGATATCTGCTCCTGTGTGATGTAAATACCATGCGTAAATACTACCAAACAATTCACACAGTCGACGCTCTACGTCTAAATAAACGAAATTGTGCATAAAAATGACTCAAAACAACACATCACTTGTACCCACAACAATATTGGGTTAACTTTTCAAGTATCTAGGAACGTTTAGGAATAATATTTACAATACGAAGAAACACAGAGCAGTGAAGAACTATTACCTTCTCATTCAAAAGTCCGAAGGAAGAGGAAGTAAAGCAATCAAAAAAACAGCTAAGACACTTCCCGCACCGGACATCCGGTTCTTCAAAATAAAAGCATTACTTCAAAATAAATATAACACCCTATCTAGTTCATAATATAGCGCAACAACATCACACTATTACACATATGTTAATGTATTCAGTTATAAACATTCATTCACTTTCTTCTTTCCTTCATAGATCTAAACTTCACCGCTGCCAGTATTTTTTCTATATTTTTATTATAACATTTTCAAAATGTGTTTGTTCTATTTTTGGCCAAAGTAAGACATAGAAAACAATCTCAAGTTGTCTTTATTTTTTAGTTTCAATGCCATGATTTTAATAGTCCAGCCCGCGTGTGCACAGATTTTCCTCCATGTGGCCCCTGAGCTAAAATGAGTTTGACACACCTGGTCTAAATGCTCCCACCTGATTAGTTGAAATAGTCAGAATACTTGACCGGCCACAAGCGTGAATTGTGGGTGAAGCTGTGCATTCATTGTAAGGAGCGTTCTTCTTCTTCTTCTTCTTCTTCTTTGGTCAGCTAATTACACCAGCAGGTTTTCTGATGACGTGGTGATGTGCATCTTGTCCTTCCCACTCGGTGACCTTTAAGTCTCCCGACTATTTGATCATGGAGGATCATGGTTGCCATTTACGTGTGAGGTCCCAAAGATAGACAATTATGATGCATTCAGGTAGTTGTGATGTCTTTGCCGCGATTTACTAAGCCAAATAACACATTACTACCCCTTCCTGGAACCTTTAGTTCCTGGAGAGGTTGGTGTGGTGGTGTGTGTGGTTTGAAAAAACAAGATAAATTAAAAATAAAGTGGCTTGAGTTTAACACAAAAAGGCAGTGAAGTGTTAGAATACTTTCTTTCCAAGTGTTTACAACAGTGGTCACCAATTGTTTTGAACCCTACAACCCTGGTCTTGGCCTTGATCTGGAATTAATTTTTGCGATGTGCATAACATGAAAACACAGGTGAGCCAATGTGGATTGAAATGTGTGCCTGCCATGTATTTTTTGTCAGTTTGAAAAGGGAGGTTTTTTTGTTTGTTTTTAGTCCTGTCCAGCTACCCAGGCAAATCATATTGTTGATGTAGATAACTTTGCTTTACAAATTTACTTCAGAGGGAGTTGTTTGAGCACACAGATACACAAACACAACTTTGCTCTGCTCGGGTCTGTAATGATTGAAAAAGCAAAAAAATCATACAAAACATGTTCAAGTATTGGGCACCATGTATATGTTTACAGTACTTCAATATTACAATGAAACACAAATAACAATTAAGTATATATTTATTTTCCTAATTCTAGTAGACTTTAACTTAGTGTACCAGTACTGAAAGATGTTGTGGTAAATTATATTGTGTACCATTTTCTTATATGATTGTGAACTAGCATGTATTTGTATTTGGTCACAGAATCCTTTAGAGGATTATCCTATTAAGTAAATATGCCCTTAGATAGCTTCAGGTCCAGATGTCAAACAAAGATCCCCCAGAAAGTGCTTGCTTTTGCCCCAAAGACATTGTGGAACTTAAAGGATAGCAGCAGCTGGATTTTAGGAGGAAGTGTAGACATCAGGTACGAGCCCCCACCGGTAGGAGTAGAGATCACGGGTTGGAGGTCACCCAGGTGCTGTCTTCATTTGTACAAACAAACTGTGTGTTGTTCAAACTGGCCGGCCCCAAGGCTAGAACTACAAAGAGTAAGTGTCTTTGTGTAAAAGGTATTTAAGGACAGTGGTCCAAGAGGACATCAGAAGAGTAATCAGGCCCATACACTTTCTCCTGGAAGCTGCAGTTCCAGTCTGAGGCTCGCTGAAAAAAATAAAACTTTTTGTTCGACGATGCCTTGTTGGCATCTTCTTGGCTCATCACCCATCACATAGTCACTCTGTCCTGTGAGAGTGGCACGACCAACAATTATACGACAATGTCTTAATAAGTATGCACAGCATTTTACTAACTACAGTATACTGCTTCAGTAGCAGGTCTATTACCATTCCTTGATATGAAACTAAAAGTACATTCAAATAGGCTCATGAACCACTTAGTGTACGAGTAATGAAAGATGTTGTGTTCTGGTTGCGTCGTCGCGTTTCCCAGGATGCGACAGGAAGCTCAAAAGCAAACCTAGCAATGTTTAGCATTGCATGAATAACCTAGAACCGAGGTAGTAGCATGAAGTTAGGAAAATAACTAAAAATAACAACGAACGGAACAAACGCAAAATGTCGCATAATGTGAACAAGGGACGTGGCAGGAAGGCAGGGTGACACTTGCATTTAAACTCTGATTCGCAGTCAAGAGCAAGTGAGCCTTCTAAACAGTAATCAGACACAGGTGAGATTAATCAGCGCTATAGTAACCAGAATGTAAACAGTAGAAGAAGCGCTGAAACAGAAATAGACTTTTAAACATAGGAAACCTATACCTAACACATAACAAGACACAACCTGTTTTACAGGTCATGAGACTCCCCTCAACCCCCTTCCAGGCGTCCCTACAAACAAAACAAGTTCAAATTCACAGGAGGGTGGAGGGACGAGTTGGTGACGGGTCGCCAGGCCAAGTGTCCTCGAGGCCACCAGCTTGTGAACACCACTGCCAAGGCTGGTGTCCGCAATCGAACCACCCATATCAGAAAATCAGAGAATCAGAGAATCAGAAATACTTTATTAATCCCCGAGGGGAAATTAAAATTGTCAGCACAATCCCATACAAGATCAGACAAACATTACATGGCCTACAAGGAGGCGAACATGGCGCAACGCCATCAAGCTGTGACGACTTCTTGCTCTGACTTACAGCCCATGACATAGAATGTTTGACCATATCAAGAATTGCATAACCAAACTGTGGCGACGAAGAAGGAGAGGTTGTCTGCACCTACTACAGACTGAAGAAGAAAATGCTGATGTCTGCGCGTTATTGGGCTCGATCAACGGGTTTGCGACTCCAGGTCCAAACGTCTTCTTCGTAAATGATGCATTCTTAAAGGTTAGACAAGTTCTTATGGTCCATCTCAGCTGTAATTTTAATAATACCACCTTAACATTTGACAACCAAACAATTACACAAGGCGACTCAGTAAAGAATCTGGGTATTATCTTCGACCCAACTCTCTCGTTTGAGTCACACATTAAGAGTGTTACTAAAACGGCCTTCTTTCATCTCCGTAATATCGCTAAAATTCGTTCTATTTTATCCACGAGCGACGCTGAGATCATTATTCATGCGTTTGTTACGTCTCGTCTCGACTACTGCATACATCTTCATTCAATAAAACTGCGTCCTTTTTGGCAACATTTCTGACTATAAATGAGACCAGCTATTGTAATCCATGGTGACACCGTAGTCATAAGCTTCTTATTTTTCTCTACCTTCTTATGTGAAATTCATCTTCCACTGTTGCCATTTCTAATATAAAGTAGCATAAAGTTCTTACTTATATCTGTCAGTAGATTAGCTATCAAAGCACTAAAAACTGTAGTGGGTTTACATAATTCACCCACGGAACTTTAGTTATTAGAGGGTTCCGTTCACACGGTTTTTCACGGAACACATTTACGGCATTGATGTTGCATTATTGAGCCATGGATGAGGAGATGCTGCTCCGTTATTGATTCAAGTAAAGAGTGAATGTCATTAAAATAATTAGCTCCATCTTTTGGAACTTTTTCCACCCCTGTCCTTGCACGCTACACCGCTACAACAAAGATGACTGGGAGAAGACGCTGAGCCACGTAGGTAAGACCGCCCACAAAATGGCACATCCTGAAGAGACGCTCAGAAAACTACTTGAAGATGATCTGTAAAACACAATCTATGCAACATTTTTACCAAAGAACCACCATTACATGTTATGTAGACCACAAGGAAGTGTTTTAAATAAAAAATTAAAACCATAATATGACCCCTGTAATGTGCCTTATAATCCGGTGCGCTTTTTGTATGAAAATAGACCTGGATAGACCCGCTCATCGGCACCGCGCCTTTTAATCCGGTGCGCCCTATGGCCGGAAAAATACGGTACATATGAATTATGGGTTCCAGCCTGGACAAAATTCCATATTTTAGTCAAAGTTTGTCCTTTTTAATACACAATATATTGCTATTGTTGCAGGTCCTGACTGGCACCGTATAAACAACTTAAATGCTCTTCCTGTAAACAGGATATATGCATATACAGTATTACACAGTACAATATACTATAGTTGTCACACCGCGGTGAGGGATGTCTTGTCTTGGTTTTTTCTGTCTTGTGAATTGCATGTTTTATTTTGAAAATCCAATCCAATCCAATCCACTTTATTTATATAGCACATTTAAACAACAAACATGTTTCCAAAGTGCTGCACAATAATATTAAAAACAATAAAAGAGTTACTTGAAAAGTAACTCTCCTCTCATTTCAGGTCACTTGCCCTTCCTTTTGTGTCATCAGTCTGACGTCATCCCTGATCCCTGATTGTTTCCACCTGTTCCCCATTACCCTCATGTGTTTTATAAGCCCAAGCCTCCTTTTGTTCTGTGCCAGATTGTCTCGTTTGTTCGTGCCTCTCTAGCCTCTTGTCCAAGCCTTGCCTCGTCTCTTGTTCGAATATCTTGATCCTGAATTCCCTTGTTGATATTTTGAGTTTTCTTCTTCTCCTCCTCAGCAGAGTGATTTTGGTTATTTAGTTTTGCAGCCGAAGTGGTGAGTTTTCAGTTTTTTCTTACAGTTCTTTGTTTTCCTCAATTTTTTGAGTGACACCTTTTGTTAACCTTTTTTTCTTTAGATAAGATACAGTGTAGAAGTTTTATAGCCATTGTTTTTCCCTCCTTTTGGAGCGTTTTTTTGTTTATGATAAATTTCATAGATTATATCCTGCGCCAAGTATAGTTTGTTATTGTTTTTGTGTTTCCTCCTTTCGGAGTGATTTTCGGTTGCTCCTTTTTGTGGAACCTTTTTTCGCCGACTAGTCAGGTTATAGCCTATATTGATTTGCCCTGGCTCTGGAGGTGAAAAGAAACGTTCAAAATAAAAGCCTGCCAGATTGTTCCCTACTCTGCATCTGAGTCCCATTTTTGACCAAGCCTGACAATAGTATATCAAACAAAGGTAACACGGGGGTGACGGATCAACCATCAAATAACATAAATAACTAACAAACAAAAACAACTAGCAGAACTCTCCCCTTTGTATGCAACTAACACATACACACACACACACTGTCCCGGCCCCTATGGTGCACACACAGTTTGAAATGACAAAACTCCCTATCTTGAACAGCCAGGTCGTTATAATGATTAGGAATACATTTTTAAAAAATCAACTTTACCTTATCGGTGAATCTGGGAGAGGGAGGGTAAATGTCATGACCTGTCCTATCTTGTTTTGTATTTGTTAAAGTTTTTCTTATACTTAAGGTCTATTTTTGTTTCAGCGCTCCTTCCTTTTATTTACCCTCTGCTTACGTTGAGTGCTGATTAATTTCACCTGCCTCTGATTAGCAATCAGGAGGCTCACCTGCTTCTGATCGGTAATCAGAGAGCTTTATATACCGGTGTCAACCTGTCTTAGGTTGTTGGTTAATTTTTCGCCGTTGCAACGGTTTGTGTGTTTATGCTACAGTTTTATGTTTTTCACTTTATCATGCTAAACGAGGTTTTTGCCTTGGGCTTCCCGTGCGCCTCTGAGTGACACACTGTTTTTGTACTTATGCCTTGTCAATGGGATTAAAAGATTCTAACCTGCACGCTGCTTCTGCCGCTTCCTGTCTTTCCGCATCCTGGAAACACACGGACGTCGCTTCGTGGCGACCCGAACGCAACAGTAATTTTGACAACCCTGTGGATACTTCCTGAATGTTTCAAACCACGCATAACTTGCCTATTACTTTTGAAAAAAGGCTAAAAAAAAAAGCACACAAAGTAGCACTTAGCACAGGAGTTAACAGCGGCACTTCTCAGAGGTCGATAAGCCCGCCCACAATGGCTGTGCTGCCGGGCACAAAATGGCTGCGCTGAGAGACGCACATTGGGTGGATGAAACGTTTGTACACCAAAGCCGATTTTTATTCGGTCTGTGGTTCGTAAATCAAAAAGTTTGTACAAAAGGCGGCTCCACGGTTAACAAGTTTTCCGTTGCAAATTAGTTTTGAACACTATACTTTTGGCAAAGCACTTCAAGTGTGTTCCATCAGTTAGCATTCTTCGGCACGCTGGTACCCTGCAAAAGTTCCTAAAAAAAAGACTCTGTTCAGTACAAGGAGCCCTTGTGGCCTCTCGTGGAACTGTCTTTTACCCAAGTAGTTTTTGGTAAAAGGAGTACTTCAAATAGGAAAAGGGCCTATTGCTGTGGATTTTTGTGAGGTGGATCAGTAAATTCCTGGAATATTGCTCGATATTATCCATGTGGAGGAGGTGGCTGAATACTTGTCGGCTGGTTAGGACGAGCAGGGTACTGTTTGTCACACTTGATGGTGGTTTATGTGAATGGTTGGCCTCTAGAGTTGTGTTCCATAGCCCCATTGAGTTCTTGATGAAGGCCCTTAGTGTCCTGTTGACGTACCGCGCCAAGTATTACAATATTCATGAGTGTGGCACTGAGTCAAAGGCTTTCTTGTATTAAATCCAGGTTAGTCTGTCTGGTCTTGCAAGACTAGGGCTTTGCCCTTTTAAAGCCGCTTTTAATTACTTACTGATCCCCATCCTTATTTGCTATGATCTCAGCCACATGATTGCCAGGACAGGTGCAGAGGTGGGTGTTTGACCTGGAGATGGATGAAAAAACATACCTCAGATTGTGTTGTTTTCAGCTGAGCACGGAGTTAACACTGCACTCCTGGTGGTCGTTCACGATCAGGACTGTCCGGCCTTGCGCTAACCAGTCAGAGCGGATCCCATCCATTAGAACAGGGATGTCAAACTCGTTTTCATTGAGGGCCACATCGCAGTTATGGCTGCCCTAAGAGGGCCGCTTGTAACTGCGAATAATGTATGAATTTGGTTCTCAATCAGGGGCGTCACTAGCTTTTAAGGACAGGGGGGGCTTTGCCCCCAGGAGATGCACAGGATGCGAGCGAATGTTACGCACGAGCACAAAACTTCACAAACGGCTAACAAAGACTTAGAAAATTATTCATTGTTATTTTTTTTTTTTTTTTTAAATGCACGGGACGAAATGAAATGCTCCCCGGGACGATGGCTTTTAACCATTTTTTTTCTTTTTCTTTTTATGTATTTATTAATTTTACATTTTATATTAAATGTCTTGGTTTTTCCTCCCTCTGAAAATCCTATGAAATGTTTAACAAGCCATCCTATAATAATAAAACAGCTATTAATGTAACAATACAATAAAACAAATATATTTAATTATGTTTAGGCTAATGTATATTACGTTATATAGATTCTACAAGAAACACAAAACTTAAAAAAATAAATGATTTGCAATTGCACACACAAGGTTTTGTGCAGCTTCACTCATTGTAAAGGAAGATAATGTGCTTCGTACACTTGCAGGACCGCAAGCAAGGTCGCAGAGAAAATGCGGGCTGGAATTTGAGTGATGTGGGCATTTTCTATATGAACAGGTCGAATGGATTGGATACTGACGCACTAAAGGGGCTCTCTACCTTACGCTATGAAGTGAGGGGAAACTGAGTGAATAATAACAGGTTATATGATTATTTATTTAAACTCATATTTGGGCCACTTTATAATGAATATGTCGGCATTTATTTGTAAAAACAAAACAAAAAAACACCAAATTATTTAGGGGGGCTTAAGAATATTTTAGGGGGGCTTTAGCCCCCCTAAAATAGGCCTAACAACGCCAATGTTCTCAATTCTGGATTTCATTATTAATTATATAAATTGTTTTAAGTAGGCTGTCGATGTTTCAGTAAAAACTTTACATTTACAAAATGTTACTGTAAAATATAGTGTTTTTTTGGTTTTTTTACATTTTACGGTAAATGGAAAAACAGTACCACTGTTTTTTATGGGGGGTTTTACAGAAAAGAACTGGCAGCTTAATTGGCAGAATGTTTGTGTTAAATTTGCATTGGTTTTTACAACATTATATTGTGAATGGAAAAACAGTACAAGTTATTTTTTTATTCTAGCAACTTAGCTGCCAGTTTTTCTACCGTAAAAACAATTGTACCGTCTTTCCATTTACAGTAATACACCGTTAAAAACAACAACCGTAGATTTGACAGTCAAAAACTGGCAGCTCAGTCAACATAATTTTGGCGCAAAAAACAGTAGTAGTTTTTTTTCAATTTACAGTAATATGCTGTAAAGAACAAGGTAAAATGTATTTTAATTTTTATTAATTTGATGGGTAGTTTGCTGTAAAGTATTTATTTATTTAGACAAAAACCTGTTTGGAAAGTATGATGATATACTGTAATATTTGTTGCAATATTGGTTACTATTAAAGTTTAAAAGGTATGCCATTTCAAGCACTACATATGTTTTTTCTGTCAAATTGAAAAAAATAAATTACATTTAGTGAGAAAATATTAAGTACTTTATTGACACACATCATTTCCAGGTGTTTGTGGGCCAGATAAAATGATCTGAGTTTGACACCTGTGGATTAGAAGATTATTAAGATTATTATAGTGCGTTTACTATGGATCATCTGGTTTATTGTCGGGTTAGCCATATTGTACTGAGGCGCCAAGACATAGATACATGTAGCTTTTGCCTTACTTGCAAAATGTTTGTCTTCACCATGACAAAAAATAAATAAAAAGGACAGAAACTCAACCTTAAAGACTCTGGCTTTGGCGTTAGAGTCCCACTACTGGATTCAAAAAAATAGTTGTTGGAAAGATTCTAAGTCTTATTTAGGGTGAATGAGCTGCCCATAAGCAAGGCACATTGTTAAAGCAATGGGGATGTCCCGATGAAGAATACTTAGCCTTCGATCCTTATCCAATTTTTCTGTCCTCTGATCCGATCCGATTTTGAGTCCCGATCCGATACTGTGACAATAGATTATGAAACTGAAAATGTTTTATAGTAAGTAATAAAGTAAACACATTTTTATAAAGCTTATCTTAAAAAATGTTGACTTTTAATAGTTTTGTTGTAAAGCAGATAATGTTATGGTATTATTTTCTACATAAAATTCCTTTTAACAAAATAAAGTGGCCATTGCACAACAACTAAACAAAAGAAAAAAATGCAATTGGTTCCCACTTAAATAATTTGGGTTTTGCTTAATGCTTTCCTGTATCCAGAGACTTACTGCCTGACTTTGTAAACAATAACAAATTTTTTTATTTTTTATATTCAGTACAAGAAAAATACCTATCTAATCACTTTAGTGGCATTTATATACTGACACTATGCTATCGATAGTATCAATCACAATTTAATAATATAGCACTCAAACACAAGTGCCTCAAAGGGCTTCACAAACCACAACAACATCCCCTGGTCTGAACCCACATCTGGGCAAGGAATAACTTCAAAAGCCCGTGCTGGTAAAAAGAAGAAACCTTGGCAAGGGGCCGCAGATGGGGGCACCTTCTGCAACATCTGGATCGATCACCCCTATTCACATTGAAGCTTCAGCGATTAGCTTCTTGTGTCGTCCTGCTTGGTGTATGTGTAGCATTCTGAGCCATTCTTTTTCCTCTAGTCTTCCAGTGATAATGGTACATGCAAAAAACTCAGTATCTTATAACCAGCTTCACACTGTGAATAGACAACACGCATTCCTCCTGGAATTCATGCAACTTCTGCATGTGTGTAACAACAAATTGAATTTGTAAACATTATGTAACATTCATTTTTTTTCTAGATTTTATTTTTTTTTACAAAGTCTTTTTTGGTTACAATTAACCAACCATAAAAATGCATATATTTTGAGGAGGGTAAAACATCTAAATTCGCAGGTTAATAAATACTTATTTCCCCCACTGTGTATGTTTATTGTATAAGTCAAAAAAGCATGGGAAAAGGTTTTCTAAATTAAATCTAGTTGTGTCGCTCCCTGTTTTCAAGACTCCGCTGTCATCTACATGTATTACAATACATTTAGCACAAATTTGATTTATGCAAGGTGCAAAAAAATAGGGGGAGAACACAGTTTACGAGAACGACAAATATATTCCAACACTTAAATGAGCTGAGAGTAAGTTCCCATCATCTCAGAGAAAGCAGAGAAGCGCTTTTACTGATTGGAAACACTCTACTAATCATGGCGAAATACAGCGGAAATAGATTGTGCTTTGTGGTCTGCTGTGTTGAAGACATTAAACACTATGAATAAATGCAGTCTTTGCACCTTGAATGCATTGACTCAGCCTTGTTGGGTATATGGGGACTTGTATGATTGTGTTTGATAGTGTAAAATACAAAAAAATAGGTTTTCAATAACCCATGACCTACAATGTCTCATTAGGGTATCTACGGGGTCTTAAAAAGTCTTAAAAAGTCATAAATCCAACAGTGTGTGATTAAAACCTTAAAATGTCTCCTAAAATTTTGAAAGGTCTTAAAAATCTATTTTTGAGGAGTCTGTAACGCAACAACAAAACGGAACTAAAAGTAAGCTACCTTTGCTGCCCGGGTCAGAATTTATCGCACACAACCAGCTTAGCATGGCAGCGAAAAAAAACTTAACAAAAGCCAAATTAGTTGCATAAGATGGGTAAGTGCAAGTTAAAAAATGTGTGGCTTCAGAACGATCGATTTAATGCATAGTTGAAGCACGATGGAAACGCATAAAGTGTTTAGGACCCGGATGTGGAGCCATCGAAGAGGGAAGGGTTTGTAAAGATGGCGGTGAAAGTGAATGGAATGATAATGTAAAAGTAAAAAATCTGGGATAAATCTGTGTCAAAAGACGCTGAAACGCAATAAACACTTGCACAACTATACAAGGATCAAGTTAACCCCCCCAAAGGAGTGTTACGTGGATAAAGTGGCGCCAATTGCCGAAGGAGATCAATATGAGATGTCAGTGGTAGTAGTGTACTCATAGCAATAAAACTATTTTTAAAAAAACACACAATTCTCTTATATTATTTTTATTATTTAATCGAATAATTTCAGGTCAGCTTCTCATGCCTAATCTTTTCTCCGAGTTTATACAGCGAGTGACATTAAAAGCTATAAAGGTTGTCTGTTTAGCATTTATAAAACTGGTCTTCAGACAGAGTGAAAATGGCTGTATAAAGTCTAGGCTTGATAAACGAGAGTAACCATCAAAAGAAACGAAGCAAAGGGCGCAAAACAATAAACAGAAAATCACTCCCAATGGAGGAAAGAAGGCTCTATATAAATTTACACTGATCTAATAACAAAAAACAACAATCTATGATTAGCTACACAAAAGGAAAACCGCTCACGAAGAGGAAGAGACAAAAAGCTATAGACAGGAACTACACTATAAAGAGCTCAGAATACTACAAATTAAAGCGCTCCAAGAGGAGGGAAAAAGGAAGGCAGGGCACTATGAAATTACAAACAAAAAATGACCAAAAACTTTAACAAATCAAAATCACTCTTCTTCAGAGGGTACAGAGAAATCAAGAATAAAGCAAGGCAATATTTAGCGGCTTTGACAAGACTGTGGAAGACGGCTGGAGGTACACGACAAGACGATATACTCCGGCAGCAAGACTTCTTCTTCTTCTTTTGTTCAATGGCGGTTGGCAAGCAACCTTCTGGTGTGCATTACCGCCACCTACTGAAATGGAGTGTGGACTGAGGAGGATCCCTACTCTATATTCTTTTATTTAACCCCGTGTTTTTTTAAATATGTGTGTAATGCTTTATAACCTATGTGTTCTGAGTGCAATCCTAAAATATCCTCCACTGCTAACCTAATCTTCTCTTTTGCTAACTTACTTTCCAGTATTTCCCTTTCCCTATTGTATGTCCTACAATGTATACAAACATGTACTACACTTTCTATCTGATGGCAACAGTCACACAGCCCTGTATTATGTTTCCCTATCAGTTTCAATGAACTATTTAGATATGTATGTCCTAATCTCATTCTAGTATTAATGTCTTCTACCTTCCTATTTCTATTGCCTCCTCTCATTACACCTACTCTCTTCTGGACTTTGTAATACTCTACCTTTTGTTTCCTTATTCCAATTATTTAGCCTTGGCGCTGGTGCTAGCCGTGGTGCAGGTCGTGGTGCTAGCCTTGGAGCAGCTAGCCGTGGTGCTAGCCGTGGTGCAGGTGGAGGTGGCCTAGCTGGGGGTTGCGGCTTGGCAGGCCGAAAGACCGGTGGTGGTGGCCGAACCGGAGGTTGCGGCTTGGCAGGCCGAAAGACTGGTGGTGGTGGCCGAACCGTAGGTTGCGGCTTAGCAGGCCGAAAGACTGGTGGTGGCGGCCGTTCTAGAGGCTGTGGCTTGGCGTGACGATGCTGAGCCACCCCACCTGAACAGTTCCCAGCCCTAGCCCCCCCCCCTCAAGGAGCGGATACCAGACGCGCTCCCCGCAGTCTGGAACCGTTTTTTGGGGTGGGTGGAGGGAGATCAGGAGGGGGGCAGAATCCTCGCCTCTAAATTGTCCAAATTGTCTTTTATTCTTCCCCACCTGTGATAAAAAGAAACATTCCATGACGTGGGCGGGGCTTGAGTCTTGGGAGGCGGGGCATGAAATTGGGATGACTGTGATTGACATGCTCTTATTTCTAAAAACATGTTTTGATAATGTTCTATCTTGGACTTAGAGTCTTTTGCTGGGGGCGGGTGATCAAAAGAAAAAGCATTGAAAAAAAAATCCTGGGCTGTGACGTCATCTTGAAGCTGCCAGGCTGGCGGGCGTCTATTTCCGCCCGGAGGGTGAGGAGCTTGCGGGAGCGCCGCGTGCTGTCCGCTCGCCTTCCCTGACGTCCTTGGTCTGGAGCGGCGCTTCCGGGATTGCGGTGACGCAGCGCCGTCCTCGGACCAAATGGAGCTCAATGGCACTAGTTTTCCATCTGGCCCCCACATCAGGTCTCTACGCTCCACGGAGGAATAACGCAGCGTTTCTTCCTCCATCGCGCGCAGGAGCGCCCACGCTCCCTCGTCCAACTTGTCCACTTCGTCCAACTTTCCTGCGAGAAAACATCTGTGCTGGCGACATTCTGTCAAAACGTGGTCCTTTGGGTGTTGTGTTTTCCCGGAATGTAAAGGAAAGTTGGCGCGGGCAAGGCGTGAATGTAAGTACATATTTTATTTTTACACTAACAAAATCAACCAAAGGTGCGCACAAGGCGGAAGTACAAAAACTTGGCTAATGAAACAAAACTTGCACAAAGGCAGAAAACTGTGAACATGAAACAAAAGACACTAACTGTGGCATTAATAAACAAAACTTACTTGCGATGACGTGAACAGGGCAGCATGAACTATGAAACAAGCAGCGTGAACTAAGCATGAAACCGTATACATGGCATGAAGCAGAGTGATGTCGCCAGAAAGACTTTAAAATAATTCTCCTCACTTTTAAAGCCATCCATAACCTCTCTCCATCATATCTCTCTGACCTGATCCATGTCGCCACGCCCTCACGTTTCCTAAGATCCTCTTCATCCATCCATCTCACTGTCCCTTTATTTAAACTGTCCACCATGGGTGCCCGAGCTTTCAGCCGCTCTGCCCCACATCTTAGGAACTCTTTACCACCAGACCTTCGCAACTTAGATTCAATATCCCTCTTCAAATCAAGACTCAAAACACACCTATTCCTGACTGCTTATTCATTGTAATCATCTTTTCTTTTCTCTTTGTTGTTGTTGTTGTTGTTTTTATCCAATTTGATTTTATTGTTGTGATTTTGTACGGTGTCCTTGAGTGCCCAGAAAGGCGCCTTATAAATAAAATGTATTATCATTATTATTATTATTAAAGACAGCCTGGCAACTGGAAGCTTAAATAATAGTGACATGATTAGTGACAACAGGTGCGCGACTCAAAATGTGAAAACGTGAGACAGGTGCGTGACATGAGGATGTGAACCAGGTGAAACTAATGGTTGCTATGGTGACAAAGCAAGGGAGTGAAAACAAGAACTAAGAAGTGTTCAAAAACCAAGCAAAACATAACTAAACAAAACATGATCACAGACATGACAATATGTATCTTTTTTTTTTCTTTTTTTGTCCAGTCCAGCTACTCAGGCAAATCATATAGTTGATGTAGATGCCCATATCGACTGTAAAGATTTACTTTACAAAAGAGAAGTGTGGGATACTTCTCTTGTTGCCTTATTTGTATTTGACTTTATTAGAGGGGGAAATAGCGGGGACAAGGGGGGAAAGACAAAGATACAACAACAACAAACACAACAATAACAATAACAACAACAACAACGGAACAGTATCATCGAATAGGATATGTACAAATATGATGGTAAAAGTGATAGCAAAGAAGCAAAGTGAAATGAATATTAACAACAAAGAAATGACAATGAGCATTATTACACTACAAATTGAGCAATCCAATTACCAATAGAAATAGCACTGTTGATAATGAATAATATCAATAATTACCTCTATTATCAACAATACAATTGTTTTAATCGCAACAATACATATATGTAATGATAACTTGAAATACAAAAGAAAGCAGATAAATGGAGGGGGAGAAAGATAAGTGAACTGTATTAACCTTGTAGATTGTTATAGTAACAATAGGTTAAGCTTTGTCAATGTGCCACGATATGTATCTGATGCAACTGCATTTTGAACACTCGAGTCGCGTTCATCCGTCCCCACACGTCATCAAAAAGCGCCAACCATCATAATTCTTCGCCAAAATAGACGGTTGCGAAAATAGTCAACGAATCCGTTACCACCCAACTGCGCATATAAGTTAAAAATGACTACAGTACAGGCCAAAAGTTTGGACACACCTTCTCATTCAATGCGTTTTTTATTTATTTTCATGACTATTTACATTGTAGATTGTCACTGAAGGCATCGAAATTATGAATGAACACATGTGGAGTTATGTACTTAACAAAAAAAGGTGAAATAACTGAAAACATGTTCTATATTCAAGTTTCTTCAAAATAGCCGCCCTTTGCTCTGATTACCTTTTTGCACATTCTTGGCATTATCTCGATGAGCTTCAAGAGGTAGTCACCTGAAATAGTTTTCACTTCACAGGTGTCATACTTTTGATGCCTTCAGTGACAATCTACAATGTAAATAGTCATGAAAAGAAAGAAAACACATTGAATGAGAAGGTGTGTCCAAACTTTTGGTCTGTACTGTACATGAAATGATCGTATTCATCAGAAAATGAGACTTCGAGAGACTTAGACTTGGACTTTCTTTATTGTCATTCAAATTTGAACTTTACCCTGCAGATAGCAGCACAATTTTGTTGCAAGTGGTCGCAGTGCAGGATAAAATCAGTGTTTAAAAAAATAGAAACAGCAGCATGTATTTAAATAAATAAAAACAGCAGCAGTATTTAGATAAAATGAATATATTGCACAGTTGTATTTTTACAGTACAGTCAGGTAATTCTGTGTGGGGTTAGAGGTTGAATGGAAAGATATTTTGTTTGTTTTTTTAAAAGTCTAATGGCTTGTGGGAAGAAGCTGTTAATAAGCTGGAAGTTTTGCTTCGGAGGCTGCAGAAAATCCACCGTGACCTGCAATGCGGAGTTAGCCAAGGCACATTTTTTTAGTTTAAAAAATCTGGAGGCACACCACCAGCAGAAATCATTAAAAAACCACCAACAGAAATCATTAAAAAACCACCAGCAGAAATCATTAAAAAACCAAACTCAGTAGACAGTAAAAAGTTGTTGTCGCAATTGTTGGATAAGACTTTAAACCATAACCAAGCATGCATCAATATAGCTCTTGTCTCAAAGTAAGTGTACTGTCACCACCTGTCACATCACACCCTGACTTCCATCCATCCATCCATTTCCTACCGCTTATCCCTTATCACAGGGCCAACACAGATAGACAGACAACATTCATACTCACCTTCACACACTATGGCCAATTTAGTGTTGCCAATCAACCTATCCCCAGGTGCATGTCTTTGGCGGTGGGAGGAAGCCGGAGTACCCGGTGGGAACCCACGCAGTCACGGGGAGAACATGCAAACTCCACACAGAAACGCTGTGACTTATATTGAGTTTTTTGCTGGTTTTGCTGTGTGTAGTGTTTTAGTTCTTGTCTTGCGCTCCTATTTTTGGTGGCTTTTCCTGTTTTGTTGGCATTTTCCTGTTGCAGTTTCATGTCTTCCTTTGAGCAATATTTCCAGTGTCTACTTTGTTTTAGCAATCAAGACTATTTCAGTTGTTTTTATCCTTCTTTGTGGGGACATTGTTGATTTGCCATGTCATGTTTAGATGTACATTGTGGACGCCGTCTTTGCTCCACAGTAAGTCTTTGCTGTCGTCCAGCATTCTGTAATTTGTTTACTTTGTAGCCAGTTCAGTTTTAGTTTTGTTCTGCATAGCCTTCCCTAAGCTTCAATGCCTTTTCTTAGGGGTACTCGCCTTTTGTTTATTTTTGTTTTAAGCATTAGAAACCTTTTTACCTGCACGCTGCCTCCCGCTGTTTCCGACATCTCCAAAGCAATTAGCTACCGGCTGCCACCTACTGATATGGAAGAGTATTACACGGTTACTCTGCCGAGCTCTAGACAGCACCAACATTTAACAACTACACATAATTACTGGTTTGCAAAAAATATTTTTAACCCAAGTAGGTGACATTACATAATCTCCCACGGCACACCAGACCGTATCTCACGGCACACTAGTGTGCTGCGGCACAGTGGTTGAAAAACACTGGCTTAAATGATGTCGACGAAGCGACGCTCATTGAGACGTTTGTTCCTTTGTGGCTCGTTCCTGAATAGATCATGGAACAACGCATTTAATATGTCACAAAGTTTGCATTGATGCATTATGAGAAGTTGAATTACTCACATTGTATCTATTTAAATAAACTGCATTCACAATTAACTATAACTGTAGAAATTGAATTAGAAAAATCCAAAAAAATAAATGTCAGTTGTGTTTCTAGAACGCCTGGATCATGTCTCGACACATTCAATCAAAAATTTGATTATTTGTTCAGTAAGTCAAACAAGATCCATATTGTGTGCGGTGATTTTAATATTAATCTTCTGAACCCCATGGACAGTACCAAAACAACAGATTTTATAACTGGTGGAAAAAAGCAGTCACCGTGCGTGACTGCTCGCTGACTGCTCGCTGTTTCGAAAAAGCTAAGTATCGTTCTATTTGTGTGCTTTTAAATTGTTCTGCAGCTTTCTTTATTACTTTCTCAACATATTTAGTAGTACTATTTAACTTGCAAATCACCCGATCTCTGTCTCTCCACCCCTCCCGCAGCTAGCTAGCAGCTAGCTGCTAAGCTAACGAAGCTAGCGCGGAGAAAGGCGTCGCCGGGCGCCGGTCAGAAGGAGTCTACTCCTGCACACCGTGACCAGGACTTCTCGGACGACAGCAGGAACTTCACTCGGTGACAGAAAACACCGTGAGTATGGCTTCCTGCGCGTCTTGCACCTTACTCACGGAGAGGCTGGCTCTGCTAGAGGGCCGTGTCCGCCAGTTAGAGCAGAGTAATCTCGTAACTTTAGATGTTGCGGACACATCTGCTAGCGTTAGCTGTAGCGAGCTAACTAGCCCAGCCTGTAGCAGTCCTAAGCGGCCTACAAGCTACGGTGCACCGGTTGAGACGCATAATAGATTTAGCTCTTTAGCTAGTCCTACACCCCAGTCTACCGGGCACCACACCTTAATCATAGGGGACTCCATCACCCGAAACATAAAGCTTAGCAAACCAGCCACAATTAAGTGCATCCCGGGGGCCCGAGCACCTGACATTGAGGCTAATCTTAGGGAGCTAACTCGCAACAGGCCTAGTAAACACGTACGACAGGCTAATCGCACCACTAGTTATGCGAATATAGTTGTACACGTTGGCTCCAATGACACTAGAATGAGACAGTCAGAGATTACAAAGAGAAACATAGCCAGGACTTGTGATCTCGCTAGAAAGATGTCCAGGCATCGAGTAATTGTCTCTGGCCCCCTGCCTGCGAGAGGCAATGATGAGAGATATAGCAGATTAGTCTCGCTTAACAAGTGGCTGGCTAGCTTCTGTAGACAACAGGGACTAACGTTTATTGATAATTGGCCCTCTTTCTGGGGCAAACCAGGCTTGCTGATGAGGGACGGCCTTCACCCTAACCAGGAAGGCGCCATCATCCTGTCTAAGAATATAGACTACTGTTTAAGTCACATTTGACTAACTACACTAGAGCAAGCCCGGTCACAGGCAATTACAGAGCCTGCTAGTCCGGGTGAGGAGTCAGTTAAGCTAGAACTAGCCAGCACCAGGCTGGATAATTCCTGTACGCATAGCAATTTTCTTAGAATAACACACAACTCACATAATGTGTTTTCTGTTGTGAATGTGTCTGGGGTAGATATGCATTCTACTGAGGTGGCAAATCATGATGCGTTCAGTCGATCGCAGCATCAAGTAAACAATCTGAAAATTCCCGTCGTATCAATTCCTAGATATGGTCGAAACTATTTAAAGTGCACTACGTATAATAAACGCAACATTATTAATATTTCTACTACGGATAATTTAAACAAAAACTCGTCAAAACAGCCCAATACTTATAATATGGGCTTTTTAAACATAAGATCATTGTCTCCCAAAACGTTATTAGTTAATGAGGTCATTAGAGACAACAATCTTAACGTCATTGGTCTTAGCGAAACCTGGCTCAAACCAGACGAATTTTTTGCGCTAAATGAGGCATCTCCTCCTAACTATACGAATGCGCATATTGCCCGTCCCCTTAAAAGGGGTGGGGGGGTCGCACTAATATACAATGAAAACTTTAACCTTACCCCTAACCTAAATAATAAATACAAATCGTTTGAGGTGCTTACTATGAGGTCTGTCGCACCGCTGCCTCTCGATATGGCTGTTATATACCGCCCCCCAGGGCCCTACTCGGACTTTATTAATGAATTCTCAGAGTTCGTTGCTGATCTAGTGACGCACGCAGACAATATAATCATAATGGGGGACTTTAATATCCATATGAATAACCCATCGGACCCTCAGTGCGTGGCGCTCCAGACTATAATTGATAGCTGTGGTCTTACACAAATAATAAATGAACCTACGCATCGCAACGGCAATACGATAGATCTAGTGCTGGTCAGGGGTGTCACCACCTCCAAAGTTATGGTACTCCCGTATACTAAAGTAATGTCCGATCATTACCTTATAAAATTCGAAGTTCTGACTCATTGTCAACAAACTAATAATAATAATAACTGCTATAGCAGCCGCAACATTAATGCCGCCACAACGATGACTCTTGCTGACCTACTGCCTTCGGTAATGGCACCATTCCCAAATTATGTCGGCTCTATTGATAACCTCACTAACAACTTTGACAATGCCCTGCGCAAAACCATTGATAGTATAGCACCGCTAAAACAAAAAAGGGCCCCTAAAAGGCGCACCCCATGGTTTACAGAGGAAACAAGAGCTCATAAATTATCATGTAGAAAGTTGGAACGCAAATGGCGCGCGACCAAGCTTGAGGTTTTCCATCAAGCATGGAGTGATAGTTTAATATCGTATAAACGCATGCTTACCTTAGCTAAAGCTAAATATTACTCAAATCTCATCCGCCTCAACAAAAACGACCCTAAATTTTTGTTTAGTACAGTAGCATCGCTAACCCAACAAGGGACTCCTCCCAATAGCTCCACCCACTCGGCAGATGACTTTATGAATTTCTTTAATAAGAAAATTGAACGCATTAGAAAGGAGATTAAAGACAACGCATCCCAGCTACAACTGGGTTCTATGAACACAGATACAACTGTATCTACGACGGATACTGCAATACAAAATAGTCTCTCTCTTTTTGATGAAATAACATTAGAGGAAATATTACAGCGTGTAAGTGGGATAAAACAAACAACATGTTTACTTGACCCACTTCCTGGGAAACTTATCAAGGAGCTTTTTGTATTATTAGGTCCATCAGTGCTAAATATTATAAACTTATCACTTTCCTCTGGCACTGTTCCCCTAGCATTCAAGAAAGCGGTTATTCATCCTCTGCTCAAAAGACCTAACCTTGATTCTGACCTCATGGTAAACTACCGACCGGTGTCCCACCTTCCCTTTATTTCGAAAATCCTCGAAAAAATTGTCGCACAGCAGCTAAATGAACACTTCGTGTCTAACAATCTCTGTGAACCTTTTCAATCCGGTTTCAGGGCAAATCACTCTACGGAGACAGCCCTCGCAAAAATGACTAATGATCTACTGCTAACGATGGATTCTGATGCGTCATCTATGTTGCTGCTTCTTGATCTTAGCGCTGCTTTCGATACCGTCGATCATAATATTTTATTAGAGCGTATCAAAACACGTATTGGTATGTCAGACTTAGCTTTGTCGTGGTTTAACTCTTATCTTACTGACAGGATGCAATGCGTCTCCCATAATAATGTGACCTCGGACTATGTTAAGGTAACGTGCGGAGTTCCTCAGGGTTCGGTTCTTGGCCCTGCACTCTTTAGTATTTACATGCTGCCGCTAGGCGACATCATACGCAAATACGGTGTTAGCTTTCTTTGTTATGCTGATGACACCCAACTCTACATGCCCCTAAAGCTGACCAGCA
The DNA here is from genome assembly GCF_033978685.3 of Nerophis lumbriciformis. NCBI lineage: Eukaryota > Metazoa > Chordata > Actinopteri > Syngnathiformes > Syngnathidae > Nerophis > Nerophis lumbriciformis. Next base: position 19,167,877 of record NC_084568.2, read on the forward strand.
CGCCGGATTGTAGTCAGCTGGAGGCGTGTCTTAATGAAATTAAACAATGGATGTCCGCTAACTTCTTGCAACTCAACGCCAAGAAAACGGAAATGCTGATTATCGGTCCTGCTAAACACCGACATTTATTTAATAATACCACCTTAACATTTGACAACCAAACAATTACACAAGGCGAATCAGTAAAGAATCTGGGTATTATCTTCGACCCAACTCTCTTGTTTGAATCACACATTAAGAGTGTTACTAAAACGGCCTTCTTTCATCTCCGTAATAACGCTAAAATTCGTTCTATTTTATCCACTAGCGACGCTGAGATCATTATTCATGCGTTCGTTACGTCTCGTCTCGACTACTGTAACGTATTATTTTCGGGTCTCCCTATGTCTAGCATTAAAAAAATTACAGTTGGTACAAAATGCGGCTGCTAGACTTTTGACAAGAACAAGAAAGTTTGATCATATTACGCCTATACTGGCTCACCTGCACTGGCTTCCTGTGCACTTAAGATGTGACTTTAAGGTTTTACTACTTACGTATAAAATACTACACGGTCTAGCTCCGTCCTATCTTGTCGATTGCATTGTACCATATGTCCCGGCAAGAAATCTACGTTCAAAGAACTCCGGCTTATTAGTGATTCCCAGAGCCCAAAAAAAGTCTGCGGGCTATAGAGCGTTTTCTATTCGGGCTCCAGTACTATGGAATGCCCTCCCGGTAACAATTAGAGATGCTACCTCAGTAGAAGCATTTAAGTCCCATCTTAAAACTCATTTGTATACTCTAGCCTTTAAATAGCCCCCCTGTTGGACCAGTTGATCTGCCGTTTCTTTTCTTTTCTCCTCTGCTCCCCTTTTCCTTGAGGGGGGGGGGGGGGGGGCACAGGTCCGGTGGCCATGGATGAAGTGCTGGCTGTCCAGAGTCGGGACCCGGGGTGGACCGCTCGGCTGTGCATCGGCTGGGAACATCTCTGCGCTGCTGACCCGTCTCCGCTCGGGATGGTGTCGTGCTGGCCCCACTATGGACTGGACTCTTACTATTATGTTGGATCCACTATGGACTGGACTCTCACAATATTATGTCAGACCCACTCGACATCCATTGCTTTCGGTCTCCCCTAGAGGGGGGGGGTTACCCACATATGCGGTCCTCTCCAAGGTTTCTCATAGTCATTCACATCGACGTCCCACTGGGGTGAGTTTTTCCTTGCCCGTATGTGGGCTTTGTACCGAGGATGTCGTTGTGGCTTGTGCAGCCCTTTGAGACACTTGTGATTTAGGGCTATATAAATAAAGATTGATTGATTGATTGATAACAGGATTGTACAGCAATAATTTATTTCCCCTTATCACAAAACCAACCAGAATAACTGTAGACTTTGCCACACTAATAGATAACATTTTCACCAATCAACCGGATAATCAAATAACAGCAGGACTACTACTCAATGACATAAGTGATCATCTACCTGTATTCAGCATTTTCCACAATTTCTTTGATAAGACAAAAACCAAAAAAGCAGTTCAATATAGATTTGTTAGACACCAAACACCAGAAAGTATGGCAGCATTCAAGTCTGAGTTATGTGCTCAAGACTGGGGGGAGGTTTATACCTCCACAGACCCCAGATGAGGCATATGAAAATTTTCTTAACATTTTCATAAAATTGTACAATAAGCACTGTCCAATTCAAAAACATGACATTAAGGACAGCACTGTTAAAGACAAACCGTGGATCACAAGGGGAATATTGAAGTCCTGCAAAAAGAAAAAGTATCATTACAGCAGACATTTAAAGTACAGAACTAAAGAAACTGAACACAAATATAAAACGTACAAACATAATAATAAAGCACAGCAAAATAACATATTACTGTAACCTTTTCGAACAACATAAAAATAGCATCCAGGGTCCGTGGAAAGTTTTAAATGATATCATTAAAAAAAAAAACCATGACAAATAAGGAACATCCAAGCTATTTCATAGAAAATAATCAAACTATAAATGACTCCAAGGAAATAACGGATGCTTTTAACACCTTCTTTGTGAATGTTGGACCCAATTTAGCAAATGAAATTGTACAACCCGAAAACAGTGTCAAATTTAATGAACAAACCAATCAAAGCAACTTAGAATCGTTTTTTATTTCTCCCGTTCATGAAAGTGAAATCATAGAAATTGTAAATTCTCAGAAAAACAAGAAGTCAACAGACTGCTGTGACTTGGACTTTTCTCTGTTCAAGGAAATTGTTGATTTTATAGTTGTTCCCTTCACTTATATATGCAATATTTATTTTATAAAAGGTGTCTTCCCAATGAAGATGAAAACGGCAAAACTTATTCCCATCTTCAAAAGTGGAGATGAGCATCAGTTCACCAACTATAGGCCTATTTCTTTACTCCCACAATTTTCAAAAGTCCTTATTTGTATCAAGATTAGACAGTTTTATTGATAAGCATCACTTGCTAAGTGAACACCAATACGGTTTTCGATCAAACAGGTCCACTTCCATGGCAGTGATGGAATTAGTTGAGGAGTTAACCACTGCAATTGATAAGAGGGAGTTTGTTGTTGACGTTTTTATTGACCTGAGCAAGGCCTTTGACACCATCGATCACACATTACTTTTAAACAAAATGCAGAGGTATGGTGTCAGAGGTCTTGCTCATGATTGGTTGGAAAGTTATCTGTCATGTCTGTGTAATCATGTTTTGTTTTAAGTCATGTTTTGTTTAGTTTCTGGCTTTTCACTCCCTTGTCTTGTTTGCATGATTACCCATTAGTTTCACCTGTTCCACGTTTGGACTCATTGTGCACTCTTGTTTGTCACCATAGCAACCATTAGTTTTCACCTGTCACGTCACGCACCTGTTTCACGTCTTGAGTCACGCACCTGTTTTCGTTAATCATGTCTGTAGTATTTAAGTTCAGTGTTTTTCAGTTTGTCTTTCTGACGACCTCACCACATTTATGCTCTGTCCATTCTTTCCATGTCCATTCCTCAAGCAACTATTTTTGTCCAAGCCAAGTAAGTTTTTGTTCCATGTTTATAGTCTTTTTGGTTTCATAGTTTGTTCTCCGCCATTGTGCGTGTTTTTTCGTTTGTACTTTTTTGCTATAGTCTTTTGGTTTCATAGTTTATTCTCCGCCACTGTGCGCGCTTTTCGTTTGTACTTTTTTTTTATATATTAATAAATCATGTACCTTCATTCCCGTCTCGCCCGAGCCAACTTTCCGTTGCATCCCGGAAAAGCAAACATCCAAGACCAAGTCATGACATTATCTTGGTGGCAGAGAACAGTATGTGCATTTGAACAATGTAGATTCAGATAAAAAGATTATAACACATGGAGTATTTATTTTATATTAATGATATCTGTAAAATCTTTAAAAAACTCAACTGTATTCTCTTTGCTGATGATACAAGTCTGTACTGTTCTGGGCAAGACCTTGGCCAACTCCCAGAGACTGTAGAGAGTGAACTCCACATACTAAAGCGATGGTTTGATGCAAATAAACTATCAATCAACCTAAATAAAACAAAATATATAATTTTTGGAAATAGGAAAAATAACATACAGTGTCATATAAGAATTGATGATATGGAGATAGAAAGTGTGTATTCAACAAAAATGTTTGGGAATCTATATAGATGATAAATTAAATTGGAAACTGTACATAAATATACTCAAGACAAAGATGGCAAAAATCATTGCTATGTTACATAAAATTAAAAACTCTGTAAATCAAAAGGCTCTCAACATGTTATATAATTCTTTCGTACTCCCATATCTTAATTATTGTGTTGAACTCTGGGGTAACAATTAAAAATCAAACATCAATTCTATGTTCTTACTTCAAAAGAAAGCGATTAGAATTGTAAATTATGCGGATTATCATGTCCATACCAATGCTCTGTTTATTAAATTAAAATCATTAAAACTGCACGATCTTGTTGACCTCAACACTGCTATTGTGACGTACAAAGCTCATAACCACATGCTGCCTCGGTGGCTACAGGAGAGGTTCAAACCTAGGGAGAGTCCCTATGACCTCAGAGGTTCAGCTGTCTTTCAGAAAGCAAACATAAGAACGAGCTTAAAAAATAGATGTGTTTCTGTCAGGGGGTTCAACTGTGGAACAGCTTGGATGATTCCTTAAAATGTTCCAGTTCCATTCACACATTTAAAAAACACTTTAAGACCAATGTCTTGGAAAATATATCACTCTTGAATCAACACTGTAGTTAATACTATGATCAATGTTAATTAATTAAATATAATTGTTTGTATACAGTATATTAATTGGTGCAAAGGTTTAACATGTGTACAAGGATATTTCACATGCTTTTACTGTGTATATAATTGAACAGTATTTATGTTGTGTACAATGTGTATTTATAATATGTTGTGAAAAGGAAATTTTTTTTTTTTTTTTGGAAGCTCATCTCGTACTTGACTTTGTTTACAGGGTTAGGCGCAATAAGTGTTCAACTTCAGCCTAAACCCTTTCGGTCTGCAACATGTTTTTATTTATTTATTATTTATTTATTAAACTGTTTGTTTATTTTGTTGACCATTGACCGAAGAAATAATAATAAAATAATAAACAATAAAAAAAACACAGTTGATGTGTGTCTTTGCATCTGCATTGTACAATAACTGTTTGTTTAACACATGTATTTTCAACAACGGGATTGGCAGATTTGCATGCAAACAATATGCATATTCATTAAATGCTCATTAAATAGCCTAATTATGTCATCATTGTTTACTACCTCTTGCGTTGCAGATGCATACACTGTACATGTTTAAGGTATTAATATGATACATTAAAATTGCAAATTGCATTATTTACACATGAGTTCTGCAGCAAATGTCTTGTCTCTGCATTGCCTGCTCCTCGCCACAGTGCAAGAGCAGAAAAATTGATTTCCGGGCAGCCCATATATGGTCAGGCGGCGATGAGGTGTGCAACAGATGAGTCATCCCTTCGACTCCCACACTCTCTGGCCTTGCATGTGTGCAAGACAAAGACTGAGGGGGAAACCGAGTGCGACAGTGAAAGAATAAAGATATGAAAGCCTTGCAGGAGCAATAGCGTGGACCTAAGTAATGGTGCTCACTGAATGACATCTGCACATTAACACAGAGGTGCAGCTGTGCAAAAAAACCATAATCTTCCTTTTGCACCAATGTTTTATTCTAACCCCCTTCCAAATTAAACTGACAACTTCAAAGCGTGCCATTCATGCAGCAGGATGCCTTCAAAATGGTAACATTACAGACTAAATTGAATGTTTTGTGTGCATATTGTTGCTGGGTTCAGTGTGTAGTTTGTATGGAATAGGGATTCCTACGACAGTACACTGCAAAAACTGAAGTCTAAGTAAGATGAAATATCTCAAATAAGGGTGATATTTGCTTATTTTCTGTCTGATAAGATAATTCTTCTCACTAAGCAGAATTTACGTTAGAGTGTTTTACTTGTTTTAAGTGTTTTGGTCCTAAATGATCTCAGTAAGATATTACAGCTTGTTGCTGAGATTTGATGATCTATATTGAGCAAAACATGCTTGAAACTAGAATATCAAGTGTTGCAAAGCTGTGTCATCAACACTCACAAGTATACAACTACTTTTTTTAAGTATTAATTTCTTATTTCAAGCATGAAAAAAAAAAATCATGACTTTGACACTATTGTGTCTCATAATTAAAATGGACTTTGCTGTTTTATTTTCAATGAAACAATAGAAAATACGTACTCATATAGTAGTACAGTTGGCACAGTGCGGTAAACTGACAGTTAATATTTAAGCATTTAACATGTGACATTTCAAACCATTTTGAACAGAAATAGTTCATGCACATTCAGATAAAATTACAATTAATACAATTTTGGCCGGGGGCCGGGCTGTATATATTAAGTTAAAGTTAAAGTACCAATGATTGTCACACACACACACGAGGTGTGGCGAAATTATTTTCTGCATTTGTCCCATCACCCTTGGTCACCCTGGGAGGTGAGGGGAGCAGTGAGCAGCAGCGGTGGCCGTGTATGCACACTAATTGACTGAAACAGCACGCACTTGGTGCGATGATGTCATGTTATCGATGGAAAAATGCATTTTTAAACCATATGATTTGCCTGAGTGGTTAGGAAACCCCGAGAGTAACAAGAGGTTGCCTTGTTGCCTTTCCATTAAGAACAATAAATTCGTTTTTAGTATAAGTTTGCTGGTTTCAAGAAATGTAATGCCGAGTGCATATCATTATGTCAAGATAATGGCACTAGCATTTACTTAATTTAAGAATATTTTTCATCATATTGAGAAATAAGGTCTTTTTTTTTCTACCAAGGAAAGTGCACTTTTTATTAGTGAGAATATACTTATTTTAAGGTATTTTTGGGTTCATTGAGGTTAGCTAATTTTGCTTGTTTTGGAAAGTCTTGACAAGCCAAATGTTCTTGTTCTATTGGCAGATAATTTTGCTTAGTTCAAATAAAATACCCCTAATTTTTGTCGTTTTTATTCTTGTTTTTGAACACTGACTTTTTGCAGTGTATGAACAGTAATGCAAAGAGATGCTTTAACAAAGGGTGGACTGTGTATACAGAACTCTGTATACTGCCAGTTTAGCCTCCACATAATGTTATTTTATGTTTTTAAATATTTGTATTTATTCAAGTTAGAAAATAATAAAACGCTCACGAATAGCGCTTGCGTGTTTGTGCTTGCATGTGTGTGTTTGTGTGTGTTTTAGAGTTGTACGGTATACCACTATTAGTATAGTACTGCGATACTAATGAATCATATTCGGCACTATACTGCCTCTAAAAAGTACCGCCCCGACCCTGTCGTCGTCACGTCATTGCTGGTTTACGAGCAGACAAGCGTGTTCGGCAGCACACAATCACTGAGTACTTACAAGCAGACACAGTGTGTAGACAGAAAAGGGAGAACGGACGCATTTTGGCTTAAAAATTAACGATAAAGGTGATTTTAAACGATGAATCACTACTCTTTGTAGTCTGTGTAAATGTGTTTTTGTTTTGTTTCTTAATTAGTGTGTGGATGTGAGTGTGAATGTTGTCTGTCTATCTGTGTTGGCCCTGCGATGAGGTGGCGACTTGTCCAGGGTGTACCCCGCCTTCCGCCCGATTGTAGCTGAGATAGGCTCCAGCGCCCCCCGCGACCCCAAAGGGAATAAGCGGTAGAAAATGGATGGATGGATGGAAGATCTGGTTACATGTGTGGCGTTACCTATAGGTTGTGCCAAAAATGCTTTGGAAGATATGCTATCATACATGTGATACAGATAGTCACTTGATTAGTTTAATGATCATTTGAAACTTTGGCTATGTTCACAATCCAGGCCAATTCATATGGCCTGGAGTGTACTTATTTACATGGCTCACCTTCGACAGCGTCTTCTCCCCGCCATCTTTGTTGTAGCGGTGTAGCGTGCAAGGATGAAATAAAGTCAAATATATATATATTTTTGTTGTTGTTGTTGTGGTCCCCTTTACTTTGAAAAGTATCGAAATACATTTCGGTATAAAATATTGGTATATATATATATATATATATATATATATATATATATATATATATATATATATATATATATATATATATACATATATATATATATGTATATATATATATATATATATATATATATATATATATATATATATATATATATATATACATATGTATATATTAGGGTTGTACGGTACGGCATTAGTATAGTACTGCGATACTAATGAATCATATTTGGTACTATACCACCTCTAAAAAGTACCGGTCCCCCACCCGTCGTGTCATGCAAAAGGCCCTCAGGAAGAGGTGCTTTAAGACATGGCAGGTGAGCTCGCGGCTAATGTCTGTCCACAGTCGACAGTGTGGTAACTACTTCAATATCACTAGTCCTTGTCTCCATGGAGATGAGTCAAGTACGACTGTTTCAAGCATCGCCCCTAAAGTACTTGTGATAGAATGCATCACTTCACACCGCGCCACAACGGAACCATAATAACGGGTAATTCCATAACTTGACTATATTGGGCACAGTCATTAACCATTAATGGGACTATGCAATTATAAACCATTCACTGTAGAATGAAGGACATACTTAATCAACAGCCATACATGTCACACTAAGGGTGGCCGTATGAACAACGCCAACACTGTCATAATCATGTGCCATATAGTGGAACCACACTAAACAACAATAACAAACACATTTTGGGAGAATATTGTATATGTATTGTGTCCTGGGCATGACGTTAAAGTGCATCCGGCAGTGGAGGCTCCTCTATGGGGTCTTGAGGCACGAGGAGGTTAACCCCTTTACTACTGTTACCCCAGGTAGCCCTTGGCAAAAGCCTAATACTTGACTTCCCCCTAGCCAGGGATACGGTGAAGACCTCAACGGCGGAGCAGGCGGAAGACGGTAGATTTAAGAACTACCACAACGGCTGCGATGGCGGAAGAAGGCTGCAGCAGAAAAGGGTCCCCAGTCGTCTTGGACTCCATGCCACTGGACCCTGACCCGATTCTGTCAACGATTGTGTGGTGACTGTCTGTGCACCAGTCTCCCCACGTTAAGCAAAGTCACGCACAGGCATCCTCCATAAAGGGATACACCCCTACCAGGAGGATCGTCATACTCGTTCGAGTGACCGCCGATGATGATGACTTTGAATATGACCAATGTATGATCCTGTAACTACTTGACATCGGATTGATGCCTAAATTAGTGGTATCATCCAAAACTAATGTAAAGTATCAAACAACAGAAGAATAAATGATTGTAACATTTTAACAGAAGTGTAGACAGAACATGTTAAAAGAGAAAGTAAGCAGATATTAACAGTAAATGAACAAGTAGATTAAAAATTCATTTTCTACCACCTGTCCTTAATAATTTTGACAAAATAATAGAACGACAAATGATACAATATGTTACTGCATGTGTCAGCAGACTAATTAGGAGCCTTTGTTTGCTTACTTACTACTAAAAGACAAGTTGTCTCATATGTTCACTATTTTATTTAAAGACAAACTTGCAATAAGAAACATATGTTTAATGTACCGTAAGATTTTTTTGTTAAAGCCAATAATGTTTATTTTGTTGACCATTGACCGAAGAAATGGTAAACTAAACTAAACTAAACTAATCATTATTTTTTTTCTGGTACCCTTTATTTAGAAAAAAAGTACTGAAAAGTACCGAAATATTTTGGTACCGGTACCAATATATTGGTATCGGGACAACACTAATATATATATATATATATATATATATATATATATATATATATATATATATATATATATATATATATATATATATATATATATATATTAGGGTTGTACGGTATACCGGTATTAGTATAGTAGCGCGAATCTAATGAATCATATTCGGTACTATACCGCCTCTGAAAAGTACCGGACCGCCTAAAATGATGATAATAATATAATGATATATAATTAAAAAAAATATGATTGTTTTTAACTTGGGACTTTCTGTGGGCCGGATTTTGGATGCTGACGGGCCGAATGCGGCCCGCGGGCCGTAGTTTGGGGACTCCTGATGTAACCTCTTATATGATAATTTATACTTTTGTAATAAAAACAAGCATTAGTGTCTCCGTGCTGAGACACACTGGGCCTAGAAACTCTGAGCCAATGGCTGCAGAGTTGGTCCAGACTTCTGTTTATCTGGGGATCTAACAGTATCAAGTGTTTCTGCTGTACTCATTTGCCTGTTCCTAAGGTAGCGTTGCTCACAAACGGCAGAATAAGAAGTCCTCTTTGAGGAACCAACAGGAACATATGACTCACAGAATCAAGGCTAGCCTGGAGCTTTGTCCTGTCCTTTTTTTTTGTTCATAGCTGCAGTTCTTGGGGATTCACTGCACTAGTCATCGTGCAGTACCATGTATGTCTTTCCTGCTCTCGCAACACCTTCCCTGCAGGGCACCTGTATGCAAGGGAGGCATTGTAAGCTAACAGCCGGTCGAGAGAAACTGCCGTGAGTCACTCTGTACATGCGCATCACTCGCTGTTTACTAAATTCACACCACCTGCTCCATTAATTCCTAATGAGATGTGCCTTTTCATTTCAAAACATAGGTGAAGGTTTAGAACAGCCTGCCTGTGGTTGTTGGTGTTGTTGCACCACGGGCAAGCCTCCCATGCATTTAAGGCAATGCTTCCCAATAAATGTTTGCAGTGTTGTGCCGTCAGGGCCAGCAAGGCCTTCTCTGCTGGCCTAACATAACCAGAAATCATGATCATAATTAAAGGCCTACTGAAATGCGATTTTCTTATTTAAACGGGGATAGCAAGTCCATTCTATGTGTCATACTTGATCATTTCGCGATATTGCCATATTTTTGCTGAAAGGATTTAGTAGAGAACATCGCCGATAATGTTCGCAACTTTTGGTCGCTGATAAAAAAGCCTTGCCTGTACCGGAAGTAGCAGACGATATGCGCGTGACGTCACAGGTTGTGGAGCTCCTCACATCCGCACATTGTTTACAATCATGGCCACCAGCAGCGAGAGCGATTTGGACCGAGAAAGCGACGATTTCCCCATTCATTTGAGCGAGGATGAAAGATTTGTGGATGAGGAAAGTGAGAGTGAAGGACTAGAGGGCAGTGGGAGCGATTCAGATAGGGAAGATGCTGTGAGAGGCGGGTGGGACCTGATATTCAGCTGGGAATGACTAAAACAGTAAATAAACACAAGACATGTATATACTCTATTAGCCACAACACAACCAGGCTTATATTTAATATGCCACAAATTAATACCGCATAACAAACACCTCCCCCCTCCCGTCCATATAACCCACCAATACAACTCAAACACCTGCACAACACACTCAATCCCACAGCCCAAAGTACCGTTCACCTACCCAAAGTTCATACAGCACATATATTTCCCCAAAGTCCCCAAAGTTTGGAAGCCGCAGCTGCATGCGTACTCACGGTACCGTGTCTGCGTATCCAACTCAAAGTCCTCCTGGTAAGAGTCTCTGTTGTCCCAGTTCTCCACAGGCCAATGGTAAAGCTTGACTGTCATCTTTCGGGAATGTAAACAATGAAACACCGGCCATGTTTGAGTTGCTGCAGTCGGCCGCAGTACACCGCTTCCCACCTACAGCTTTCTTCTTTGCTGTCTCCATTGTTCATTGAACAAATTGCAAAAGATTCACCAACACAGATGTCCAGAATACTTTGGAATTTTGCAATGAAAACAGACGACTTAATAGCTGGCCACCATGCTGTGCCAAAATGTCCTCTACAATCCGTGACGTCACGCGCTGACGTCATCATACCGAGACGTTTTCAGCAGGATATTTCGGGCGGAATTTAAAATTGCACTTTAGTAAGCTAACCCGGCCGTATTGGCATGTGTTGCAATGTTAAGATTTCATCATTGATATATAAACTATCAGACTGCGTGGTCGGTAGTAGTGGGTTTCAGTAGGCCTTTAAAGATAAAATTGTATTTTTAATTTACTTTCTCTAAATATCTAAAAGTACTCATATTATCTTCATGTCATATTATGCTCCTTCCAGTGCTGTTGATAGATAATTGCAATAGCCAATCAGATCACAGGTTTTTGACAGTAGCCTAACTAGGTAGCCTGATGTTAACAAGACTGACTTACTTGTCATTCCAAAGTGAGTATCCAATCACAAGTTGCAATTTACTAAAGCAACAAGTGTTATGGTAAATGGGTTATACTTTTATAGTGCTTTTCTACCTTCAAGGTACTCAAAAGCGCTTTGACACTATTTCCACATTCACCCATTCACACACACATTCACACACTGATGGCGGGAGCTGCCATGCAAGGTCCTACACTGCAAAAACTAAGTAAGATTAAATATCTCAAATAAGGGAGATATTTGCTTATTTTCTGTCTGATAAGATAATTCTTCTCATTAAGCAGATTTGTGTGTTTAACTTGTTTTAAGGGTTTTGGTCCTAAATGATCTCAGTAAGATATTACAGCTTGTAGCTGAGATGTTATGACCTATATTTAGTAAAACATGCTTGAAACTAGAATATCAACTGTTGCAAAGCTGTGTCATCAACACTCACAAGTATAATACTACTTTTTTAAAGTAATAATTTCTTACTTCAAACATGAAAAAAAAAATCATGATGCCGAGCGCAGATCATTATGTCAAGATAATGGCACTAGCATTTACTTAATTTAAGAATATTTTTCAACATATTGAGCAAAAAGGTCTCCTTTTTTTTCTACCAAGAAAAGTGCACTTGTTATGAGTGAGAATGTACTTATTTTAAGGTATTTTTGGGTTCAGTGAGGTTAGCTAATTTTACTTGTTTTGGAAAGTCTTGACAAGCCAAATTTTTTTGTTCTATTGGCAGATAATTTTGCTTAGTTCAAATAAAATACCCCTGATTTTTATTTATTTTTTTCTTGTTTTTGAACACTGACTTTTTGCAGTGCAACCACGACCCATCAGGAGCAAGGGTGAAGTGTCTCGCTCAAGTACACAACGGAGGTGACTCGGTTGGTAGAAGCTGGGGATCGAACCAGGAACCCTCAAGTTGCTGGCACGGGCACTCTCCCAACCGCGCTACACCGCCCCCCTGCACCATAGCCATACCGGGCTAGCAGAGAAATCCCCGATACTCACTTTTTTAACCCACAAAAAAGGGGAACAAAACGTTGATTAGGTGGCAGATATATTATTTGCAAGGCCATTTTCAAGAAGGATTTTTAAAGGGAAACTACATCTTGTGAGACAATGTCGGCCAACCCCGGAAGCTAGCTCAGCTGTTCTGGCGATGAAATGGGGAAATGCCCGCCTCTTGAATCAACCAACTACAAGAGGTTATACGGCGTCGAATGGGTGCTACAAATTGTGAGTTCAAATATGTTATTTCTTTATTTTTCATGTTTAATATGTTTTGCTCTCAATTTACCGGTCGATCTACGTTCCCATCCTCACCTATGGTCATGAGCTTTGGGTTATGACCAAAAGGACAAGATCACGGGTACAAGCGGCCGAAATGAGTTTCCTCCGCCGGGTGGCGGGGCTCTCCCTTAGAGATAGGGTGAGAAGCTCTGTCATCCGGGGGGAACTCAAAGTAAAGCCGCTGCTCCTCCACATCGAGAGGAGCCAGATGAGGTGGTTCGGGCATCTGGTCAGGATGCCACCCGAACGCCTCCCTCGGTAGGTGTTTAGGGCACGTCCGACCGGTAGGAGGCCACGGGGAAGACCCAGGACACGTTGGGAAGACTATGTCTACTGCCTGGCCTGGGAACGCCTCGGGATCCCCCGGGAGGAGCTGGAAGAAGCGGCTGGGGAGAGGGAAGTCTGGGCTTCCCTGCTTAGGCTGCTGCCCCCGCGACCGGACCTCGGATAAGCGGAAGAAGATGGATGGATGGATAATATGTTTTTTGCAATTTTGATTTTGACAGTGCCGCATAAGATATGTTTTAATTGCTGATGCGGGTTTATTGATGTTTAAATGCGCCAGAAAAAAAACTATTTTGTACACTGTTGATGGGATCCAATGCTCAGTAAATGTGTTCCTGTTTAGCAGCGGTCCCCAACCTTTTTGTAACTGCGGACCGGTCAACGCTTTTATTTATTTTATTTTTATTTTTTTGTCATAAAAAAATACAATCATGTGTGCTTACGGACTGTATCCCGGCAGACTGTATTGATATACATTGATATATAATGTAGGAACCATAAATATTAATAACAGAATGATTTAATAAAAAAATTAAAAAATATATATATATTTTTTTGTATTTCTTGCGCGGCCCGGTACCAATTGATCAACGGACCGGTACCGGGCCACGGCCCAGTAGTTGGGGACCACTGCTGTATAGTATTTCTCCAGCAATGGTCATGTGGGGACATAAATTATAGTATTTTGAGAGGTAATCATTGAAGTCGGACATCACTGAAGGCCTAGCTGGGAAACGCACGGCCCGCCACTGATTTTTTTTGTCATGCCCCACTTGGGGACATCATTTTTTTCACACCCCCTCTAAATTCAAATACAATTGAGAACCTGATAATATTTATTCATCAATCTGCTAATACTGGAGGCCCCTTGCCTCTCATCCCATATTTGAGAAGCACTGATTTAAGGGGACATGTTCTTGGCAAAACTCCCCATCCCCATTTAAGCAAAACAATAATAATGTGCCTGCACATGGTGGACAGAACATTTGAGCTTCATCGTGTTGATAATAAGCTGTGACTTGCTTATTGATTTCCATCATAACTGTGTGGGCCTTTCAGGAGAATGAATAGACAGATCGATGGGCATCAGCGAGATCACAAACGTTTACCATCGCTTTATAATACCTAAGCAATATGAATTATTAGTGTGAGACTCAATAGTGCCTGCTTACTCGGAACAAAGTTGTCTTTTTTTATATCTGAAAAGCATAGTGCATCATCCAGACAATCACATTTAAAGCAACAGTAAGGCTTTATTGGGGTATTTTGATGTGGACCAGGAGTTGTAAAAAAAATGTTTCCAACAATGTGATGTTGAAAAATAATATCCATAACATGGTTCTTTGGAGCATTGGCACATGCTGTAAGAAAACTAAAGCAGCATCATTCTGACACCGTTTATAGGACCCCTGCCGCATGCTACCTTTATTATACCTCCTGCATGTGAGGGCCATGTCCCCTGGAGGCCCAAACTTTTGTGCTTGCATTGACTTTAATGATCATTTGTTTATGTAGCTGTGTCTGCAGCAGCCCACGCTTTCCTTTCAAATAAACTGCGCGTACCTGAAGGGCACTAATGTGACCACTTTTTAGGTTAATGTGCGTGAAGAGAATTCACAAATACAGTAAGTTATTATGCAGTCCCGCCAGGATTTTGCTAGCTTTTTTTTTGTGAGTGTTGCTGCCGAAAAGGCTTGAATTTGCAACAGCTTTTTCTGGAAGTTACAGAAAAAGTTCATATCGTAAGGCTTTTTTTTTTTTTTATGATTTTGATTTGTTGTACAAAACCCAAAAATCAGTGAAGTTGGCACGTTGTGTAATTCGTAAATAAAAACAGAATACAATGATTTGCTAATCCTTTTCAACTTATATTCAATTGAATAGACTGCAAAGACAAGATATTTAAGGTTAGAACTGAGACACTTTTTTTCTTTGCAAATAACCATTAACTTAGAATTTAATGGTAGCAACATATTGCAAAAAAGTTGGCACAGGGGCATATTTACCACTGTGTTACATGGCCTTTCCTTTTAACAACACTTAGTAAACGTTTGGGAACTGAGGAGACCAATTTTTGAAGCTTTTCAGGCGGAATTCTTTCCCATTTTTGCTTGATGTACAGCTTAAGTTGTTCAACAGTCCGGGGTCTCGGTTGTCGTATTTTAGGCTTCATAATGCACCACACATTTTCAATGGGAGACAGGTCTGGACTACAGGCAGGCTAGTCTAGTACCCGCACTCTTTTACTACGAAGTCTCGTGCAGAATGTGGCTTGGCATTGTCTTGCTGGAATAAGCAGGGGCGTCCATAAAAAAGACGTTGCTTGGATGGCAACATATTTTGCCCCAAAACCTGTATGTACCTTTCAGCATTAATGATGCCTCCACAGATGTGTAAGTTACCCATGCCTTGGGCACTAATACACCCCCATACCATCACAGATGCTGGCTTTTGAACTTTGCGCCTATAACAAGTCCGGATGTTTATTTTCCTCTTTAGTCCAAAGGACACAACGTCCACAGTTTCCAAAAACAATTTCAAATGTGGACTCGTCAGACCACAGAAAACTTTTGTACTTTGCATCAGTCCATCTTAGATGAGCTCGGGCCCCGCAAAGCCGGTGGCGTTTCTGGGTGTTGTTGATAAATGACTTTCGCTTTGCATAGTAGAGTTTGCATAGTGGTTTTCTGAAGTGTTCCTGAGCCCATGTGGTGACATCCTTTACATATTGATGTCGGTGTTTGATGCAGTAGCGCCTGAGGGATCGAAGGTCACGGGCATTCAATGTTGGTTTTCAGTCTTGCTGCTTCCGTGCAGTGATTTCTCCAGATTCTCTGAACCTTTTGATGATATTACAGACCGTAGATGGTAAAATCCCTAAATTCCTTGCAATAGCTGGTTGACAAATGTTCTTAAACAATTTGCTCACGCTTTTGTTCACAAAGTGGTGACCCTCGCTCCATCCTTGTTTGTGAATGACTGAGCATTTCATCGAAGCTGCTTTTATACCCAATCATGGCACCCACCTCACCCAAAAAATAACAAAGTTTTCCAGTTCGAACGTTAAGTATCTTGTCTTTGCAGTCTATTAAATTGAACATAGGTTGAAAAGGATTTGCAAATCATTGTATTCTTGTTTTTATTTACAATTTACACAACGTGCCAACTTCACTGGTTTTGGGTTTTAGTACATTTTCCAGGTAGCTCGCCCAACTCTGACCAAAGCAGTACGAGCATTGCACTTTTACAACTTGCCCCAGAAGCAAGAAGAGTCAATAAAATGTGTTAAAATAACATCAACAATGCAACAATATGAACAACATAGATAAGGAATCATATTAAGGTAGTATCAATTCAATACTGATACTGATTCTACCCTTGGTATCGATGCTATGAATACTTAGATCGGTCCGTCTACCTCCTTTGATTTTTTTAAACCATGTGTTTCTAATCTTGTGATGTGCGTGTTTACATACATTTGCAGCAGATGATGTGATTTCTGGGAGTTGTCTGTTTGTTTGTTCGTTCGTTCGTCCGTCCGTCCGTTCGGTTCGTTCGTTCGTTCGTTCGTTCGTTCGTTCGTTCGTTCGTTCGTTCGTTCGTTCGTTCGTTCGTTCGTTCGTTCGTTCGTTCGTTTGTTTGTTTGTTAGTTACTTGGCATTAGGGTTGAAAAGGGGTGGAAAGTTTACGGTAAATTTCCGGAAATTTACCACGGGAAGTTAAGCTCGGGAAGTTTGGAAATATTGACCATTTTTGGATTATTCAAAGTTGGACACCGTCCATGGGAATTAATGGGGAATTACAATAACTATATATTATTTGGCACTTGTCTAAATGCTGCTGCATCTTTGTGGCATTTTTGACGTAGCTCTTTGCACAGTATTTGCAAATATACACAGCCTTTCCGCCTACATTGGTTGGGGTGAAATGTCTCCACACATCAGATGGTGTATGTGGCATAATTCTGTTTGTATTTATTTATTCTTGTAAAACACTAATACAATGCCACACACAGTTATAAATAGTCAGCTAAACAATTGGAGTAGTCTTTAAAAATGTTTTACTGAAGGACAAATTAATAGAAATAGGCTAGATGAATAAATGAACAGTCAAACAGCATGCTAAATCAAACTGTAACCTACATTCTTGTATGACAACAGAATGGCTGAGGCAGAGGAAACGACACCTTTTGATGTACTATTTGCTAGTTGAACTTTACAGATCACAAACAAGGTAAATCCGGATCGCTAACGTTGTTAGCATAAATGAATGGGATTTAACATAGAGAAAATTAGCATCACGGCTAACAGAGAAATATTTTCGGTTCATTATGAGACTGTGGTGCTAGCTAGAGATATTGGCCCCAAAATCATTTAACAAGTACAGGAACAGCTAGCTAGTTTGAGTGGAAGTTTACCATGAATTGATTTACGCGGACCCCGACTTAAACAAGTTGAAAAACTTATTCGGGTGTTACCATTTAGTGGTCAATTGTACGGAATATGTACTGAACTGTGCAATCTACTAATAAAAGTTTCAATCAATCAATCTATGCTGGAGTAGTTTACAGTCATAGAGTAACAAGCAATTACACCTCTATTGAACTTAAATACCATCCATCCATCCATTTTCTACCGCGGGGAGTGCTTGAGCCTATCTCAGCTGCACATGGCTGCGGGGTACACCCTGGACAAAGTCGCCACCTCATCACAGGGACAACACAGATAGACAGACAACATTCACACTCACATTCACACACTCGGGCCAATTTATAAACTTAAATGCCATAGATCAAATATATTTACCGCAGTAATATTGTCATGTCTTGTGATCATGTCTAGTTTAGTTGTGTTCTGTTTGGTTAAAACTCCATAGTTCCTGTTTTTTTACGCATCCTTGTTTGTTTTGTCACCATGACGACCATTAATTTCACCTGTCTTAAGTGTTGGACTCACGCACCTGTTTTCAATCATCACATGACTATTTAAGCCTGTAGTTGCCAGGTAGTCGGCCTGGCGTCACCACTCTGATTATGCTCATTCCATGCCATAGTTCCATGCTCGTTCCATGCTTTTCCAAGTAAGTTTTTGTTTATTCATGTCACGTTAAGCGAGTCTTTTGTTTCTTGCCCATAGCCTACGTTAAGTGTAGTTTTTGTTCTTTAGCCAGTTTTGTGTCTCCGCCTTGTGCGCGCCTTTTGTTTACACTTTTGAGAGTAATCATTAAATCATGTATTTACCTTCACGCCATGTCCGGTCCAATTCGTATGCATCTCGGGAAAACAATCCACGCAGGAAACTGCACCATAGTCCAAGTTATGACAAATATCATCAAAACTTACCTGACTGGATGAAGTCCTTGGGCTCAAATACTAGTGTGGCCTCAATAGCCCTGATGTAGTGTGTAGCATGCTGGGAATTATCTGTGCATGTGATGGAAGAATGCACTGCACATGTGATGGAGGAATGCACCGTGCAGGGTTGAAATTCCACCGAATTTGCATTAAATCAGGTTGTTTTAGCTAATAATCATGCTGCAAGATCTAGCATGTTGCATTCAATGTTTATTCCCATTTTTTTCCCATTAATTTCCCGTTAATTTCCCTTTAATTCCCGTTAATTCCCGTTAATTCCCATATATTCCCGTTAATTCCCATGGAAAGTTTCCAACTTTGAATATTCCCGGAATTTTGCAACTCTACTTGGCATCATAACTTTCAGAAAATATTCGAAATGGTGATTACATTTTGGGGGTGACCCAGATCGCCGTCTGGATTCAGGATTTTTTTTTTAAGGATTCTTTACTATTGGAGTGCTCCGAGTGGTTTTCTGGTTTCTATTATTTCAGTTGGGTCAGGTGAACGCGGGTCATTACAGTAAAGCAGACTAAAATGTAATGGAAAGTAACAGTAACAGGCAAAAAAAAAAAAAAAAAAAATACTGGGGGATTTAACTCTGGCCCTCAGCAATAATGAGAAGTGAGCGATAATGAAAAGGGGTCGGGTCGAGCGTGGTGTTTCTTCAGTCTCTGCAGGAAGCTGCAACTCAGAACTGAACACATTTATTCAAGGTTACATTTATTACAATAAAATAATGAATTTTATATCAACTGCGGGTGTTTATGTAGCAGCCGTTTTATATGCAAATGTTTTCCACAATAATGAGACATTGGGGAGACAACGTAGAGGTGAAAGTGAAACCCAACATAATACAATGGTTACAGTATATTTCACTGGTTAAAAACTAATAACTGTCACTACGTACTTTTGTACCTATCTTCATACATATGAGGCGTGTCAAAAATGCTCCAGGACTGATGTTACAAAAGACATACTTAATATCCAATCAACTACTATTATCCAATCAACTACTTTTTCCCCTTTGAACTAATGTAATCCTTCTGGAGCTTAACATACCGTACTTTCCGGACTACAATGCGCACCGGTATATATGCCGCACCCACTAAACTTTAAAAGAAAAAAATATGTTCCACATATTAGCCACACCGGGTTATAAGCCGCAGATATATTTACGTTGTGAAATGAGTTAATTACACAGAAATATTTTGTGGATGTTTATTTAGATACCTAATTGTTTTGTTTCCAAAGGGTGCCTGTAACGCTGCAGTAAAACGGCTGATCAAACAAAACAGAAGTCATCGTCATGGACCCACTAGCTGCGCTAGTTAGCTCTCCAATCAGTTAAACAGACTCAATAAATCCATGGTGATGTTTTGGTGAATTTACTAAGGAATTTGTGAAACTGAAACAATACAAAAAGAATGCCATTGTAAGTTAATAATACTAACACAGGCACTCTTAACCTCTAAAGGCCTTAGTGGCCACATGCGTGGACAGCACCTTTTAGCTGTTATTTCCAAAATTGTGTACACTACTGAATTGGGGTCTTATGCCGACATATGGTCACTTATACTGCTATGTGGTGGTGTCAGAAGAGTATAACATACAATGGAATTTGTAAAAAAAAGTGTAAAAAAAAAAAAATTAGCATGAAGTACACGTTTGTTACTTATGGACTTAAGTACATCATATAAAAAGATGATTTTTAGTTTTTATTCTAATTAGGGTCCAATAAGCCTAAATAGCAAAGAGAAATAAAAAAAAATCATGTAAACAAACAGCTTGGGCCTTAAGAGGTTAAACTTGTTAGCGTATTAGCTAATGCTAATGGCGCTAGCTTGATTACATCACAATAGCGCGTGGAAATATGCATGAAAACACTCCCGCAGACATCACACATTTTAGTAAGTATGAATAGATTTAGTTGTACTGTAAAACTTACAAACGTTGCTTGGAGTGATGTATAAAGAACCCATATAAGTAGAAACGCTATGGACGACTAGAAGATTAAACGGGACTTGTACTTGTGGTTGAAAGCACTACACAGAAGGAATTCCTGTAGACGTTCACCCCGCAGGTGCTGCGGTGGGCAAACTTGTCCGAAAGATGGCGCCATAGCACAAACAATAACACACCTTTTCATCGTCTTTGCTTGTGTTTATAAAAAGTATTTGTTGAACACAAAACATTATGGCAGTTAGCAAATACAAATTCATAAATTACAGGAACTTTTTGTTGACAAGCTGGTTGATTGTCTAGTCCGAGTAGAAAAAAAATCAAAATGGACGATACTTCCTATTACGATCAACAGTTCTGCAATGTTTTTCGACAGAGCAGGTACATATCTCAGTTCCTATTAGTGTCAAATCATATTTGCGTTAATTGGATTAATCACACGTTAATCTTCACGATTCAATTGGCCAATTGTTATGGTTCGGGTTACGAATAAAACTTTCAGGTTACGAGGCTCCCCACCGCTTGTTGGCGGAGCGAATGAGAAACCCATAAGATCCACCCAAAACATCTGGTTTTACTCGCTAGCATTAGCTTATAGCTAGAGACGGACATAACTTTGTTTTTCCAACCATGGCAACAAAGAACGTTAGTGTGAAAAACAGTGCTGAGAATAAGAAGCGTATGCTGTTAATTAAATTAAATAAATCAGCAAAAACATGACGGAGCATATAGCTGACAAACAATTTATCCATGGAAATATGGAAAAGCTGCTGATGGTTTGTTTTACGAAGAAGCAGCTCAAAGGAGATACCATAGAAATTCGCTCTCCAAGGTAAATGCTGTACATTATTATTACATTACTTCATTAAACTGTTTTATTATATAGTTTTTCTTACATTATTTATTAGTCTAAAAGTTAGCTTTTCCTTTTAAAAGGTTTGTTACATGTTAGAATTGGCTCGTTTTTGGGGAGGCTGACCGATCAAATTGATTTTAATTAGAGATTTTTGCCGATATCCAATATTCCGATATTGTCCAACTTTTAATTACCGATTCCGATATCAACCGATTCCGATATAAACAGTCGTGGAATTAACACATTATTATGCCTAATTTTGTTGTGATGCCCCGCTGGATGCATTAAACAATGTTACAAGGTTCTCCAAAATAAATCAACTCAAGTTATGGAAAAAAATGCCAACATGTCACTGCCATATTTATTATTGAAGTCACAAAGTGCATTATTTTTTGTAACATTCCTCAAAACAGCAGCTTGGAATTTGGGACATGCTCTCCCTGAGAGAGCATGAGGAGGTTGAAGTGGGCGGGGTTGTGGGGGGCGGGGTTGAGGTGGGGGGGGGGGAGTAGCGGGGGTGTATATTGTAGCGTCCCGGAAGAGTTAGTGCTGCAAGGGGTTCTGGGTATTTGTTCTGTTATGTTTATGTTGTGTTACGGTGCAGATGTTCTCCCGAAATGTGTTTGTCATTCTTGTTTGGTGTGGGTTCACAGTGTGGCGCATATTTGTAACAGTGTTAAAGTTGGTTATACGGCCACCCTCAGTGTGACCTGTATGAAGCCGTAGATATTATGTGATTGGATAAAAGTGTTTAGAGTACAGTTGTCATTCAGTTCACTTTCAGTGAATCCCGCTCAAAAATGTATATCTTTATACTGTATGTATACTTTCACCGGAAAATATATCAAGATATATATATATCGAATATTGAGTTTAATTAAAAATATATCGAGATATACTTTTTCGTCCATATCGCCCAGCCTTACCAATAGGTAAGAAAATTGGTTTTGCATAGCAGGGTGCCTTTATTCGAAATTAATTTAGCATTCATACATGATTCATGCAGTATTATTTGATGAATTGCATGCAAATTGACAGCCCTCGTCCCTTTTTCGTATGCCGCAGTCACACAAAATCTCCTGTTGCTACAACAGCATGACCTCCCACTCCACCCTCATATCATTTCATTGTGTATGTTTGGGAGGACGAACAATGACTAATTACTCTCTTTTAGACTTCCTGACTCATGTTCATAGGGAAAGCCATCCCTCTCGGTAATGTTGAAACTGAGCCAACGGTCGCGTAACAGGCAGACACCCACATTAGGTTATTCCTTTTCACGCTCGGAGAACCACCCAGGCCCGCCGACATCTCCGCAGAGAGAGGAGCGGAGGCAGGGAGTGATGGAGAGGAACGCCTATTTTGCTTACGTGTGTGTGTGTGTGTGTGTGTGTGTGTGTGTGTGTGTGTGTGTGTGTGTGTGTGTGTGTGTGTGTGTGTGTGTGTGTGTGTGTGTGTGTGTGTGTGTGTTGAGATGTGATATGTCAGAGGCAAGCAAACACAAGGAGTTTGTAATAGCTTAATATCTACTTGAATTGCCTGTGGAGGGTCTCTCCAAGTGCACCGGAACAGTCTACTCATTATTGCAGTACACAAAAACGCTGCTTTGGTCATTCCGTATTGCCCTCTTACGAGGAAACTGTTAGTCACATGTCTTTATTACAAAATGTGCCCGTGTTATATAATATCAACCTGGAAGTCGTTCCTCCCCATCTGCCATCATCACTGCTTGGTTCTTTGACTAATTAACACCGCACGTACAGTATGACTGCAAAATAATCCAGCATAGGGCCAAAAGAAGTTGCAAGTGCCAGCACTTTGATGAAGAAAGATCTTTTTTTTTGTTTGGCCTGTTACCCATCACACGGTATTTGGAGTGAACACAAATTAATTTTCAGTCCAATTAGGTGAATTTGGATCATTTATGTGTGGGACGGTCGTGTGCTTGTGGCCGGTATTACGTAAAGCATTGAATGAAAATTAATATTCATGGATTAGATTTATATAGCGCTTTCCTCCACACTCAAAACGCGTCACGGACAACTGAGAACCCATTATTCATTCACTTGACATTCACACATTGATGTTGGTAAGCTACATTTGTAGCCACAGCTGCTCTGGGGTAGACTGATGGAAGCGTGGCTGCCAATTTTCCCCCCTGACCACAGCCAAACATTTATTCACATTCATACACCAGTGTGAGCAGCACTGGGAGCAGGTTGGGTGAAATGTCTTGCCCAAGGGCACAACGGCCGTGACTGGCATGGCGGAAAGCTGGAATTGAACCGGCCGCTCTACCATCTAATAAATGGCAGGGCGCCTGATATGAAATGTTACCGCAAATGTATTCCCAGCCCCTTCCTGCTCCATCATTTAGAAGAAAATGTCAAATTTTTATAGTCTCCTGTGGCGCACAGTGGTATTGCTGGGATCGATTCCTGGTCGGGGATTGTGCCAGGGACATTTATGTTAAATTTGTTATTTAGCAATAAATACATACAATTATTGAACAGTATATCTCCCATTAATTTGTATTGGTAAAAAAAAAAACATGCATAAAATGTAATTCAATTTGTTTTTTAAAAAGAATAACAATCCTTTGACATGAATAAAAAAAGTGTGAAAAATGTTTCCGGGTGTTGTTGGGACAAATTGGTTGAATTTCATTGAATTTGCCAATTCAAATGAAATCTTCAATTTAGTGAATATTATAACAATATATAATGAAATATTTGTGTATCTATTTCTTTCATCAGTTATATTTCACCTTGTTTTCTACATCGTTATCTATAAAAAAAAGTTTATATTTCCAGGTGTCTGAAACATATTAAGAGAATTGGCATTATTTGATGAGGAAACTTGTACCATTTAGTTTTTGTCGAGTAACCCCTAAATCCGATGTACCACAGTCATGGCATCAAGTGAGAGAGGATTTCATTGTTTTGGCCTGTCACAATATGACAATACTGATACAGCTCTTGTTAACCGTTGTTGGTCCGGACATCGGGACGCAGAGAGAGCAGGCGAAGTGCTGGTGCCAGGGGAAGCACAACAGTGCAGCAGGGAAATGTGCAAAAAGGAACCAGACACAGGAAGCACAGGGAAGGCAAAATGATTCAGCCCAGTCCAGATTAAAAAAATCAGCTTGATCGGCAACCGACAGGTGTGTACTGATTGCCAATTAGGGACAGGTGAGGGACACTAGAGTAGAAATTATGGCAAACTGAGGGAAACAGAAAGTGGAAACTGAACAGGAAACTTAAAAAAATACAAGTAACTGTCATGAGAGACCATGACACTTAAGACTTAGACTTCGACTTAGACAAACTTTAATGATCTACAAGGGAAATTGTTCCACACAGTAGCTCAGTTAAAAGGGTGGAAAGGATAAGGATGGAAAGGATTATGCACACAAGGGCACAAAAAGAGGGCGAAAACAAAAAGTATAAAGTAGACTAAGAATGTACCAAGGTAGTAATATAAAATATAACATATATGTAATATTTACATATCATATATACAGTATATAATATATACTGATATATTATATTATTATATTATATATAATATATGCAATATATAATAAATCCCAATTACCATGTACAATATTACAGTGACAGATACACTGTTTGGCCCAAATAAGTAACAATGGATCATTTAATAAGACTTAGACTTAGACAAAGTGTAATGATCCACAAGGGAAATTGTTCCACACAGTAGCTCAGTTACAAAGGATGGAAAGGGTAAAGATGGAAAGGATAATGCACACAAGAGCACAAAAAGAGGGCGAAAACAAAAGGTATAAAGTAGACAAAAAATGTAGCATATAGCATTATAAAATATAACATATATGTAATATGTACATATTATATATACAATATATAATATATACTAATATATATGAGATGCGATGAGGTGGCGACTTGTCCAGGGTGTACACCGCCTTCCGCCCGATTGTAGCTGAGATAGGCTCCAGCGCCCCCCGCGACCCCAAAGGGAATAAGCGGTAGAAAATGGATGGATGGACTAATATATATTGTTATATTATTTTATATTATTATATAATGTATACAATATCCAGTCAAATATTACAATATTAAAGATACACTATTTGGTCCAAATAAGTAACAATGGATCATTGTATAACGTGTGGGCACATGTGATAAATCGCGGGTTGCCTTGCTCAAGGGCCCGTCGGCAGTGAGTTATGTAATCAGTTTCAATATTTGGTAACACTTTAGTATGGGGAACATATTCTAAGTAACAAAGACTTCATTTAGAGTTATTTGGACACTAGGGGAACATATAAGGGTTAGGGTTAATAATAATCAATAATTCTGAGGTTATTGAGGGAAGACTCTTAGTTAATGGCTTACTGGTTGTATAATAAGGCCTTGCAGAATAAGGCATTAATAGGTACTTAATAATGACTAATTAAGAGCCATTTGCATGTTAATAAGCAACTAATTAATGGTGAATATGTACCCCATACTAAAGTGTTACCCAATATTTTTTGTCAGCAAGAGGTCTAAAAAAACATTTATTTCAGCAATTACAAACTGAGATGTATTTACATTAAAGGTTGGATATCTGGACCATACTCACTCACTATTCTTACAGTCAAAAATATTGAAATTTAATGATATTATTTTGTATCAAACTGCACAAATAATGTATAAAGCCAAAATAAATAAACTCCCAGGAAGCATTCAAAAATTGTTCAGCACACGAGAGGGCGGTTATAATTTAAGGGGGTATTTACATTTCAAAATGCTTAGTTATAGAACGACCATTAAAAGTTTTTGCATTTCAATTTGTGGAGTGAAATTATGGAATGGTTTGAATGTGGAGTTAAAGCAATGTCCAAACATAAACCAGTTTAAAAAGAAGTATAGGTACATGGTATTCCAGAGGTACAGAGATGAAGAAGGGCTTTGATATTGGCTTCTTTGTGTTACAAAAGAGTGTGGGGCTGCCCATTGAGGCAGTGGTGCTGCTGTGGTGGCATGATACCATTTCCATCATCACTAGTGGTAATGGTGTGGCTATGTATGTGTGTAGTGTGCATATGTATGTATATATCTATAATTTATGTATATACAAGTTCATTAAGTTTGTACATAGAGTGAACAGGTAGTTCTAGCTCAGAGTAATTTATGATTTAAAGAAAAGGGGTGGGATTAAATAAGTGTAAACTTCTTCTCACTCCTTTTCAAATATGTAAAAAAATAAAAAAAATAAAAAAAAATAAAAGTCCAATGCTCATTTGTTTTTGTTTTTTATTCTCCATTGTTTTCATTTTGTTTTAATGGCTGTTAAGGCTATATAGCACTGTATTGGATCAGGCTTGCTCTTGTTTTTTTATGCATATTTGAAATAAAAAAAATATATCAATCAATCAGTCAAGCTCATGTAATGCCCCCCAAAAAAATTTTTTTACAAATTGAAAAAAAAATGTCCCTCTGGCTTTGCAGTCCAATTGCTTCACTCTGATTGTGCTCATCCTCCTTCCGGTACCTTTGGCTCCGCGTTGATATGTGCGTAGTCGGCTGCTCATAATCGCCTGCATCTATGCGCAGAAGCCTCCCTCCCCTCCCTTCCTTTAGTCCACAGCATCACACGCCCCCCCCCCCCCAACGCGCTCACACTTCCACGTGCGCGTGCAAACACGTATCCCACGCGCGCACACACACACACACTCCCCGCCCCTCCCGTCTTGTGGCCGCTGTCTCATTCACTTCGTCCACGCACTTGCAAGGGGTGGGGCGGGGTGGAATATAAACCGCCAAAGAGGAGGCCACACGCCACACCGAGACGGATCCCCACTTTCGCAGCGCCACGCAAGCGAGGAGACTCCGAAGCCGGGAGTAGAAGTACCAACATTGATCCTGGAGCTCAGACTACGCGCCTTTTTTCTTCTCCGGACTGTCTGCTGGAGCTCCGTTTCAACCCAAATTCAACGCAACCTTCGCTATACGCCAGTTCCTCTGGATAGGCTATAGCTTGCTGACAAGTTGGTAGTAAACTCTTTGGAGTTTGGTTAGAGTCGCATTCCGAAAATATATTCGCTTGTGAAAAAAGTGGGCTGCAGTGAAACTCGGGAGGGACCCCCCCAGCCCCCAGCTCGGGGACCTGGTGCAATCTTTTTTTGACAAACAAAAGTTTTTTTTGTTTTGTTTTTTGGCCAGACATCCCGGACGTCACGGTGTGAGAAAAGGTAAGAAAAGTGATCATTTTGTTGATAAATGGTGAGTTGAGAGTGTTTATGGAACTGTCCGGTCGCTGTCCACGGTGCTGAAACAGCTCCAACCGAAGTGAACGCATCTCAGCCGCTGCACAACTTTGCCATGTGGTGCGTTTGCGGCCGGCATGAGACTTTAAAACAACGTTGAGAACTTGTTGAATCGGGTCCTGACGTTGGGCAACTCAAAGCTAACGTTGGAACAACGTGCTTTTTGACGATGTTTAATCAATGTTGGGTTCTGACGTTGAACTGTGGTCATTTTCCGACCAATATTTTACAACACAAATACAACGTGACTTTTGATGTTTAGTCAATGTCCAGTGGAGACCGTTGAAATTTGGTCATTTCCCAACCGACAACGTGGATCCAAAGTTAGACACCGACATTGTCTCAATTTACAAAATACAACTATTTTGGGTGACACCTTAGTATGGGGAACATATTGTAAGTAACAAAGACTTAATTTAGAGTTATTTGGACACTAGGGGAACATATAAGGGTTAGGATTAGGGTTACTAATAAGCAATAATTCTGAGGTTATTGAGGGAAGACTCTTAGTTAATGGCTTACTGGTTGTATAATAAGGCCATGCAGAATAAGGCATTAATAAGTACTTAATAATGACTAATTGAGACACTAATTAACGGTGAATATGTTCCCCGTACTAAAGTGTTACCCTATTTTGCAACGTTGTTTCAAAGTCAGTTTTAAAGGACGTGTATGTATAAACAACATTGTCTCAATTTACAAAATACAACTGTTTTGCAACGTTGTTTCAAAGTCAGTTTTAAAGGACGTGTATGCATAGTCAACGTTGTATCAATGTCTTGTGCCTGCTGGGTTTTGATGGCAGTGGAAAGTTAGACTCCGCATCAACAGGTTGCAAGTGCAGCCTGTTATGGTCTGCTTGAAAGAGGTGATTTTGAGAATGAGAGGAGATCCGGTTGGTGGTGATGATAATGCGTATGGCTTCAAAAAGTTTGAAAAGAAGCCTGTGTTTCTTCATGCACAAAAAAAAGAAAATTCATAATGAGGTGTCTGATTTTTGTAATGATGTGAAAATGTACTTAGTCATTGCATATCTTAATGTTAAACAAAGAAAAAAAACCTGCACTGCAGCATTAATAGTGACTACAAAAAAAAAATTGTCACCATAACAACGGCCGTTGACTCCCTATTGGTTTTTCTGAAGATGACAAAAATGGTCAGGCGGAAGAGAAAAGGGATGAATAAGGTCAAAAAGAAAAGTGAGCGATTGCATGGACGACAGCTGGACCTCCTTTCTTTTCGCCACGTGCTTCATATGATGCACATTCAAAGAGCTTCCGGTTGTTGGGAGGCGAGCGAGAGAGAGAGAGAGAGAGAGAGAGAGAGCGGGAGAGAGAAAGAGAGAGAGACCAAGCAGATGCTTTTCACAGAGTGGAGAACATAATTATGGGCATGCAGCCTGAAAAGTGCAGGTGCAACGAGAAAGGTGAATTGTGCCAAATGGTTTAGGACGATTAACCCTCTTGCCCTGGTTGGTCCCTCTCGCTGACACAAACAAATGAATAACAAAACAGAAGGCAAGAAAAAAGAAGAAGTGAGCGACGTTGCTGAGCAACCGCGTAGACTTGAACGTGACTCTGTGCTCCTTTGGCAGACTGAGGTGACCGCGACCTGCATGAAGCACTGTTTTCCCAGATCACTTTGGTTGCATGCATTGCTTTAGTAGGTTTTAACCACATTGGTTCAAATCAAATTTTGTTCAAACGTTATCACACAAGCAAGGCATCAAATCAGATACGGCTCTGGACTAATCGTTTCTCGTTTACTGCACAAGAAGAGGCGTGTACTGTGCGAAATATCTGCGGTTGCTAGTGGCGATGCTTGGATGGACGTCAGACTGACGCAGATGATTCATAGTTCAGCCGAGCGTGTGGGAGGAAAGACTAAGAGGCTGCTGATACCAGCCTTCTGTGAAGGGCTGTAATTGCAGTTTCATGGCAATTATCTCCCAGAGAAGCGCGGTCAGTTTGGGTTTATTCAATAAACCCTACTGATACTGATCAGATGCAAATCTCTGCAGGTGTGAACATCAGGTCTAATTCATTTGCATATGAACTTTGAGATGGAAGGTAATAATCAAACCAGACTGTTTTGCATCTCATTCCCTGTCCCTCTGCAGCCTCCCTCGTCGCAGATCGCCTGAGGGATACAAGGTTGACCCAATGACGTCGTCGGTTCCTTTCGGGCCCTCCGTGGCTCTCCCCCTGCTCTTCTTCTTCACTTTGACCTCCTGCACGCCTTCTGGTCCGGCCTCTGCCACCTGCGCCACCCTGGAACAAAGCCGCTTCTTCGGCGTGTTCTCCTCGGCGACCACGCTGCCCTCGACGCCGTGCTCCTGGACCCTGCAGAACCCCGACCCGCGCCGTTACACCGTCTACATGAAGATCACCAAGCCGACCGACTCCTGCACGCCGAAGCAGATCAGAACCTTCCAGTTCGACTCCTTCATCGAGACGTCGCGCACCTACCTGGGCATGGAGAGCTACGACGAGGTGGTCCGGCTGTGCGACGCCTCCACGACCGTCACCTACCTCGAATCCAGCAAGCAGTTCCTGCAGATCCGCAAGGTTGCCCCAACTAACGGCCTGGAGCTTCTGCGAGGCGAGAATGACGTCAGCGAGTTCAAAGCCGAGTTTCTAGTGGTGGGAAAGAGGAACCCCAGTATGCCTGCCTGCCAGATGCTCTGCCAGTGGCTGGAGAAGTGCCTGTCCAGTAGCACCCACGAGTACCCCTGCGGAATCATGAACACACCTTGCCAGTGCTGGGAGGCGCCGAAAAGGAAACCAGGGAGCTGCTACCGGGGTGGCGTCTACGTCGAGAAGTGCCTTCCAGTGCCAAGGGACAACGGACGTAATGTTGAGATCATCAGTAAGTATGAGATACTTAGTAAAGATCTTCAAGTTATGAAACGTTCTAGAAACAATGTTCTTTGGGGTGTCCTGACCTTTGAGTTTATCGATGCCAATAATCAAGTCTGCAGAACACAGGCTCAGGCAGGGAATGTGCACTCTGCCGCCACAGAGTAATGAGCAGCGAATCAAAAGGTGTTAGAGAAACCGCCGTAATTGGATGAACTGCCCCAGGTGCACGCATGGCCGCCTCTCTGTTGTGTCTCTAGATAAGTTTGTTTGAGGGTTCGGGCATGCATGTCGGAGAAAAGGCGGAGGGGGAGCACAAAGACCTCACAGTCAGCTTGTGCAAGTCGA
This sequence comes from Nerophis lumbriciformis, assembly GCF_033978685.3. Lineage (NCBI taxonomy): Eukaryota > Metazoa > Chordata > Actinopteri > Syngnathiformes > Syngnathidae > Nerophis > Nerophis lumbriciformis. The sequence continues at coordinate 19,198,811 of NC_084568.2, forward strand.
AGCGCGGCACTTGTCGTTGGCATAGCAACACTGCCTCTGCGGCAGGTTCACACCCAGCGGTTAGAAGTCAGACAAGCAAAATGTCCTCAATACTTCCAAGTTTGTAGATTCTATCTCAAATAGAGGCATAGCAATGTTGTTTACCGCACTTTATGAAACTTAACTTCCTCGGTGATGACCTAATCTTAATATGGTTGTGCTGCAGAAGGCTGGGCTGGTTGGAGTCGCTGGTCAGCATGCAGCCAGGAATGCGGGGGTGGCGTCCAGCTGCGCACTCGTACCTGCCAGCCCGATGGCGCCGTATGTGAGGGCACCGTTGAAGAAGGGCGGCCATGCAACCCACAATCCTGCATAGGTAATTTCAATCCGTCATTTTATCATAATTTCTTGGAATTTCTGTGCACTAAACCTGGAATGACTGCAGGTAAAGAGCGCAACAAGAGCCAGGGTTTGAGGGCCATTGTTGGTCTGAGGAGAGATCATGTGGATGATTCCAGCCTCGGAGTCGTTGCAACCCAAACCGGTAAGATGATTTGGTTTAAATTCACTTTTCTAAATACAAAAGTTTGACCTCATGACTTTTGTCCTGCTCACAGGAAACGCTAAGACCGACGAGTGGTCCCCCTGGACTGGGTGTTCAGTGACTTGCGGAGAGGGCTGGCAAGGCCGCACTCGCGTCTGCGCCACTTCCTCCTTCACCACCCAGTGCACCGGGCCCCTGCGTGAGAACAGGCCCTGCAACAATACCGCCGTCTGCCCAGGTGACTTCCATCGTTCCCTCCTCCGGCGACAAGCCGAGGTGTTGACACGTGCAAAAACATGACATCTATTTGACTCGTGCAGTTGACGGCGCTTGGGATGAATGGACCCCCTGGAGCCTGTGTTCATCTACATGCGGTCGTGGTTATCGTGACCGCTCCCGCACGTGCAAGCTGCCCCAGAACGGAGGCCAGCCTTGCAACGGCCCTTCAAGACAGAACAAGCTCTGCAACATTGCTGTGTGCCCTGGTGAGTTACATGAGTTTCGTACTGTATTCACGCCAATTAAAGCACTTATTTGGAACGTCAACTCGTAGTCATTGATATTATGTGACTCCATTTAGGTAAAGTGGAGGTATTTTTATTTTTTTATTGTATTTTTTTGATGTATTTACAGACAGCCATAGTTTTGTATTTTTTCATCATTGTTTATTTTGTTGATATCAGAGTCCGTTCTGCAAAAAGGTCATCCCCAGAAGCACACAGCTTATGGACCCGCAGTTAAAATATACATCATTAATACAATATACAAAATACAATAAAATATATTTCAAAATCTACCCACCAAAATACCCATTTACAATTTCATTTATAAATTAAAAAAAAAAAGAAATCTTTAAATCTACCAAATCAGTCTCAATATCCTATTATTCAAATTTGATTAAAAGGTTGCGTCTTGAAGATCTGCGATAAGGTACCTGCACACTATAGTCATATCGAAAACAAAGTTTTGTCAAAAACTCATTTTGGAATCATACTAATTCTCTCAATTAACTTAAATTCGTGTAAAAACTATTAATTTTGTAATAGATGCCATGTATGCTGTTTGATTTTCAATGCAAAGCCACAACTGACTGCTTCTCTGCTTCCCTCTAGTGGACGGACACTGGAACGACTGGTCGGCATGGAGCCCATGCTCTGCCTCCTGCTCCAACGGTACCATGCAGAGAACAAGAGAATGCAATGGCCCATCCTACGGGGGCTCCGAGTGCCACGGCAGCTGGAAAGAGAACATCAACTGCTTTCTGAAAGAGTGTCCAGGTTAAAAAAAATACACAAATAAATACATATTCTCCTATTGTAGAGCTTTACAGTGGTCTACTGGAAAATATACAAGATCTCACGGTGTCGCTGCTGTCTGTGTTTAGTCGACGGACGCTGGCATGCGTGGACCTCCTGGGGAAGCTGCAGCAAGACCTGCGGCGGCGGCATCCAGCAGAGGCAAAGAGTTTGCGAAGGTCCTTTTTTCGGCGGGGAGCCTTGCCCCGGCGAAAGAGGAGAGCAGAAGCGCTGCAACGAGAAGAGATGTCCCGGTTCGTTTGTGCAAATGCGTTGAAATTCACTCAAATGACAATTTGGTGCTCATGCTTATATTGCTGCAACCCTCTAGAGCCCCATGAGATTTGTCCTGAGCAGAACGCTGGGGATGTTGTGTGGAAGAAGACCCCTGCCGGTGACATGGCTGCTGTATCCTGTCCGGCGGATGCTGCAGGTACAGTGACAGCAGAGGTCTGAGTAGAGAAAATGAATGGATGGATCGTCCCTTACCATATCTTCTCTCATACGTAGGTCTGATTCTTCGACGCTGCAGTCTCAATGCTGTCGGTCTCGCCACCTGGGAGAGCCCTACTTACATCAAATGTGTCTCCAAGAACTACGACAACATTCAGATCATGGTGAGGTCCCCACAAAGTTTAACACCGACATTTTAAACGTCTGGTGTGTGGTTTAACCCACATGAACTCCTCTCTCGTATATATAGTCGAAGGACTACAGCTCCAAAGCCCGGGTGGCGCAAAGCGTGGATGGCGTCGCCGAGGTGATTTCACGTCTGAGGTTTATAACCGACGAAGGCGCCACGTACAGCGGGGACCTGTTGGCCGTCATGGAAATCCTGAAGAACACCAGCGAGATGTACAAGTCCAACGGGCTGAGGCTGAGCAACGCAGACGTCGAGGTAAACCAGAGTTGGAAAAAAATCCACTTTTGAAAGACAGTATTGAGGTGCCACAATTTAAATGTAATAAACGGGGGTCAGTTCAGTGAGACACGATTTATCCAGAAGTGACAATGAAGTTCAAGCTGGAGGTATTACATGCCCAAACGTTATGCCTCCAAGGGCCAAAGTGAAAATGTGCCAATAGTCCAAACAGCAATTTTTTTCCCATGCATCAGCACCACAAGTGAGGAATTGAGCCTCATACAGCCACATATAAATATAAGGTAGTAGAGACTGTTGCACAATTCAACTCTGCATATTTTATGTGCATTTTCAACCTAAAAACATTCAAAAAGGTATTTTTTTGGCAGATTTTTCGCCATTTCCAGGTGTTTTTCCGTACACCAGCTCGTCCTATATATGTCATCCAACCACTTTGAAACTTTACCCAGACAGTTTAGACATACGGAGGATGTTAACATTTTTAAGCGTTTAGGTTTTTGTTATAAGACGTGCTTTACCGTAGAGAAATTCAAACGAGTTAGCCTATGTGAAAACAGAAATCTATACATTTTCATAGCAAAAATTGGTGACTGAGCTGCCGTAGAATCTGTGTGCATTTTTTATTACAGTGCATTACTGAAAGCAGCTTTCGTAGCAGAACCTCTCCGGGTTCTGTAACAGCTTCTTCCCTCAGGCCGTAAAACTCTTGAACGCATCATAATAATCCCCTCAACCCCCCTCCCAAAACGGATTAACTCGCTGGAAAATAAAGACAATATAACATACATCCATAAACGTGGATGCATATGCAAAAGTGCAATATATTTATCTGTACAGTAATCTATTTATTTATATCTGCACCTTATTGCTCTTTTATCCTGCACTACAACGGGCTAATGCAACAAAATGTTGTTCTTATCTGTACTGTAAAGTTCAAATTTGAATGACAATAAAAGGAAGTTTAAGTCTCTAAGTCTCTAAATTGACGAACAGTACCACTCTTTTTTTTTTACCTTAAAACTCTGCAGCTACTTTTTTACCATGCCATCAATAATTGTGCAGATTGTCCTGATTTAGCACCCCTTGAAGTTAAAGTTAAAGTACCAATGATTGTCACACACACACAGTAGGTGTGGTGAAATTTGTCCTCTGCATTTGACCCATCCCCTTGTCCACCCCCTGGGAGGTGAGGGGAGCAGTGGGCAGCAGCGGTGCCACGCCCGGGAATCATTTTTGGTGATTTAACCCCCAATTCCAACCCTTGATGCTGAGTGCCAAGCAGGGAGGTAATGGGTCCCATTTTTATAGTCTTTGGCATGACTCGGCCAGGGTTTGAACTCACAACCTACCGATCTCAGGGCGAACACTCTAACCACGAGGCCACTGAGTAGCCTAGTTGAAGCTGTATTTGGTAATCTCTTACAACTGTGCCTTGTTTTTTTTCTCTCTCTCTCTTTGCAGAACTATGTCCAGACCATCAGTAACTTGCTGAAGGAAGAACATCACGACAAATGGGAAGAGGCACAGCTGGTACGTGTGAGGAGGAGAATGTAAAAGTCTCACATTTTCACAACACTTTTGGAGTGAAAAGGCGCTAGAACTAATTAGAGGACTTCCAATCAAGTGCATCACTGCGACGCTTATGAGATATGCACATAACTAAGTTGGTCTTTTTTTAATTGCTCGAGTTAAATGTGCAAAAACTGATGACACACAGCAAACACTTCAAGGTGAGCTTGAGATGCGAGATTGACTCAGGGAAAAGCACAACGCCTACCCGGCAATCTGTGTGTCTCCGCGCCATCCCACAAAGCCTTGTCAGCCGAGAGGGGACACAGACGGCACAACACATCACATTGAGAGAGAGAGAAAAAAACGTGCACACACACCTAGCGCCCACGTTGCACCGGTTATGCGTCAGAGAGACGCAAGCAAGAACAGCCCTCCCCTCTGCTGAGAGGAAATACTGTAGAAACACCAGTGTGACTCAACCGCCTGTCCATATATGGCTCTAAGGAAGTTTGCAGGTTGCTTAGCAGCAAGCTGGGCTTTCACTGCAGTCAGAACAGAACATCTCGACAAGATTTTTTTTAATCATGACTAAAAGTCTTACCGAAGATGTACGTGTTGCATGTGCAAACACGCATGTGACTTTATTTTATTTTATTCAATATTATCAACTTAAGGAAACATCTCCACTGCATCAATGCTAGTTTCTTCAGCCAAGCCTCTGGATCAGTGGTTCTCCGAACTTCTTTCACCAAGTACCACCTCAGAAAACACTTGGCCCTCCAAGCACCACTGCAAGGGCCAGCATTGAAATAAGGTAGCATAGTATGTCTAAGTATTTATCAAAAACAAGGCAGAGGTTTTATTTAAGAAGTGTATTTGATATTTGTGGCCACTGTACAATACACACAGTTTGAACAGTAACACTAGTACTTAAATAATTAATCAAATATGTGGCGTACCACTAGATGGAGCCCACGTACCACAGTTTAAGAAATCACTGCTCTAGAGCAGGGGTGTCTAACTCGTTTTCATTGAGGGGCCACATTGCAGAGGACTGAATATAAATGTATTGGGATTCATCTCATGATATTAGTTCACAATTGCCTATGCATTTGATAATTATATTTTTTTACATACACTGTAAAAATTAATCTGGTTTTGCAATAAATATCTGACAGTTCATTCACCACAATTTCACCATAAAACGTATGGTGGTTTTTACAGCATATTACTGTAAATGTAAAACCATACAAGAGTGTTTTGCAGTAAAATTCTGAAAAACTGAGCTGGCAGTTTTTTACCGAAAAATATATTGTCATTTTTACAGTGTACAATTTAATGGATTACTAAGTCAAGCAGATATTTATGATTAATGTTATTTTAACTTTTTTTTTTTTTTTCAAGTTTGGAGTATATTTGTTGCATTATTAGATAATATTAAAGTTTGAAATATATGCAATTGCATGCACTACAATTATTTTTTCTGTAGAAATGACAATAACAAAATACATTAGATAAGAAATATTATTTCAGAGATTTGGCGGGCTTTATTAAATGATGCGACGGCCCAGAACTGGCCCCGGGCCTTGAGTTTGACACCTCTGCCCTAGAGGTTGTGATGTCCCATAATTTATGCGACTGGGTTAGCTGTACTATATTCACTTGTAATTTTTTTGTGCAAATGTTTTTGTCTCTCCTAGAGATATAGTGTAGTCTTTAATCAGCCCACAAGGGGGCGTGGTAAACCATGTTACTGCTGCTAGTTAGACTGTGACATCCTAAGGTGCCCAGCAATTAAATGTACAGTAGTACCTCAATTTAGGAAATTAAATCATTTTGTGACGTAGCTCTTTACTCAAAACAATTGCATATCAAATCAGCGTCTCCCAATGAAATACATTTAAATCGCTTTATTTGGTGCTTTCTAAAAAGCCTTTAAAAAGAAAAGCTGACTTATGCATAAAAAATATTGTATAAAAACAAAAGATTAGAATGTACTACGAACGACTACAGTAGCTCTATGAAGTAATGTATCAATAATGTACTGGATTTTCCTTGGAGACTTGACTTCTGGGTTATCTCCAGCTGATTTGCCCTCAAACAAACAATCAGCAGCTTTCCTATACTTTCATGGATAAATGTCTGCCGTTTAGATATTTTACCATTCTTGGCTGGAATTAGATTCATTCTGTGTTCAGTTTAATTTGCCAAATTGTCATCATTTGGCATATACTTAGAAAATAAAACGAATTCACTATTATTGCTTTTGTTCAGATAGCTGAGCAAAGGATTACTTTTAGCATCTTTTTTTTTCACTCAAGAGTTTTCAGTCGTAAGAACACTTGTTTCTCCTTGTCTTCATACAGATGGGCGCCAACGTTAGGGAGTTCTTCCGTCTTGTTGAGGACTCAGTGGATATGATCGGCATGCAAATGAGCGGTTTCCAGGACATTTATGAAGTCACCGAGAATTTAGGTAAGCCTTGTTTTTTGCGTTTTTTTTTTTTTTTACCAGGTGTGATTTGACCTAAAAGCACATCCATCTTGAAATGCATCAAACGTAACAGATGTGATTTTTAGAACGGTAAACCTCTCACTGTGGTTCACTCCGTGTCCCATGTACCAAAAACATGTGCCAGTTTTCATTATTGATAATCACGTGTTCCAAAATCGTTTGTTTGTTTGTTTGTTTGACAGTGCTGAGCATCCACAAGAGGCCGACCACGACAAACACCAACTTCACCTTCCCCGCTAAAGGCTGGAGGGGCATGTTGGACTGGGTCAGGACCTCGGAGGAGAAGATTACTGTTTTGAGAGATGCTCTAGCCATTGAGCATACTGGTAAGATGTATTTATTTATCTATTTTTCTATTTATTTTCAGATGAACCAAAGTGCATTGGTAATTTTTGAGTTGGTTCAAGCAACTGTTTTCTTCATTTCAGATGGCAAGGATGCATTTGTGACTGGCATCGTCCTCTACAGAAACCTCACTTCTTTTCTCTCCTTCCAAAGGTACATTTTTAGTCTACTTTATACCTGCATTATCTTTTCCATCCTTATCCTTTCCATCCTTTGTAACTGTGCTACTGTGTGCAACAATTTCCCTTGTTGCACACAAGTCTAAGTCTAAGTACAATACATTATATAATTTCTCTCATGTCATACTTTGTTTGGCCACCAGATGGGGTCCACTCCAATACTACTGCAAAACAGACAAAAGCATGATTAAACCTACAAAAACTGAAAATGGGTAGAGAATGTGGATATTTAAAGCTATATTTGTGTCACGGTCATCCAGATCATAATTAATGTAATCATATTTGAGACAAACATTACTGTTAAAAGTGCATGTTACTTTTTTTTTCCTGAAAATGGATATTTCCAAACAAGTCCCACAAAGTTAGAAGCATGTATTGATTAAATTAAAAAGGGATACCGCATGGGGTGTATTATTTGCCCCTAAATGTTCTAAATCACATGTGTTGACACAACATTTAATGTTGCCCACGAAAGTGTGGAAATAATGTGCACACTTCATCTTTCTTGCTAAATGTTTTCGTTGTTTCCATTTTGACAGAAAAACAGGAAATTCCATATGTTTTAGACTTTGATACCACCTGCTCATGCAACAAATATTCAATGGTGTAAAACTTTGGGCACCTCGCCATTCGATTCCCATTCTTGGGGTGAGGATTTGATTCATAATCGATTGTCGGTTCAAACTGATTTTTGCAATGTATTATTTGGTATAATAATATAACACCTTAACAAAACAGCTTGCAGGTTACAAAACCTCTTTTTGGTTGCTGATGTATGACACATTCGTGCACCAAGTAAGCATAGAGATGGCCTAAAAAATTTTATTTTTTTAAAATAATTTGTCAAAAAAAATAAGCAAATAAATTAGATTTTTTTAAGATTATTAATGAATTTAATATCGAGATGAATAAGAATCGCGATTCAGATTTTTTTTAGCACCCCTAGTTATTATATACCGTATTATAGTTTGTAAAAATAACAATAAATACTTAAATACGATTTCAAAGCAAGTTATCCATCAATTTGTACGTACAAATATCTAATAACCAAATGCAAAAAAAAAAAACTTTAAAAAAATTCTGCAATAATATGAGGCGATTATACTTTCATATTCTTACATTCACTGTTACAAGCGGCCCTCTGAGGGCAGCCGTGACTGCGATGTGGCCCTCCATGAAAACATTTTCGATTTAGAGTCTAAATCATTCATTCCACACTAATTATATCCATTTGTATTCCCACAGCAACAGCACCTTGCTCAATTCCAAAGTGGTCACGGTGATCGTCAAGCCCACCCCTGCACTCGTCTCCTCTCCTGTTGAGATCGAGTTCCCTCACCTCCACAATGTAAGTCCACCCACAGTCACCCAAACCCGTGCGGCCTTACGAAAGAAATACCAGCCTCCCCTCCGGGGTGTTTGCTCGTCGCCACACGCGG